>NC_079554.1:865000-997500 GCF_015846415.1 Triplophysa dalaica | reverse complement strand
TGTATTAGTTAGTAATGTGAAGTCAAGCAGTGCCTATTGGCATCTTAATACATCCTTGCTTGATGATAAAAATTTTAAAGATTCTTTTAATTTTTTCTGGGATGTTTTTAAACAACAAAAGGAATTATATAGCTCTATACAGCAGTGGTGGGATTGCGGAAAAATACAAATCAAAAGTTTTTGCCAGCAATATACTCTTAATGTTACAAGAGAACTAACTCGATCACTGAAGAATTTAGAGACTGAGATAATCAATTTGTACAGTTTGTCTGCATCAACGGGCAGAAAAGAACATATTGAAGCTTTGACATCAAAGAAAACTTTATTGGGTAACCTGATGGACATTAAAGCACAGGGAGCGCTGGTTCGCTCACGTTTCCAGAATGTCACACAAATGGATGCGCCTTCTAAATTTTTCTTCAGTATGGAGAAAAAAAATAGTCAAAGTAGAATAATTCACTCCTTGGTCTCTGATACAGGACAGGAATTAAATAAAACTTCGGAGATAAGAGAAGTTGCTGTACAGTTTTATAAAAAATTATATACAGCTGATTTGATAAATGAAAAGATGACCACTAGTAGTTTTTTTGAAGGTCTGCCAAAACTTGACAAAGAGAGCAATGAAAGTTTGCAACAACCATTCACAGAACAAGAGCTTTATATCGCAATGATGAGTATGGAGAATGGGAAATCCCCTGGGATTGATGGGTTACCCATTGAATTTTATAAAACTTTCTGGTCCATTTTAAGAGAAGATCTCGTATCAGTGTTTGAGGAAAGCATTATTAATGGTTCTCTTCCACTCAGTTGTAGAAGGGCAGTTATCACTCTATTGCCAAAAACAGGTGATCTTCAAAATATAAAGAATTGGAGGCCTGTTTCTCTCTTGTGCTCAGAGTACAAAATCCTGTCCAAAACTTTGGCTACAAGATTGAGTACAATAATAGGGAAGGTGATACACTACGATCAAACATACTGTGTACCAAATAGATCGATTTTTGATAATGTAACACTAATTAGAGATGTTTTGGAAGTTTCAAAGCTGTTTGGTATAAATACTGGCCTTATATCTCTAGACCAAGAGAAGGCATTCGATCGGGTCGAACACCTTTACTTGTGGCATACTTTACAAGCTTTTGGTTTTAATTCTAGTTTTATTGATATGATCAGAACAATGTATTGTGAAATTGAGAGTGTGATTAAAATGAATGGTAGTTTGGGTGCTCCCTTTAAAGTGCAGAGAGGCATTAGACAAGGTTGCGCAATGTCTGGGCTGTTATATGTGCTGGCCATAGAACCACTGCTTTTTAATTTTCGAAACAAGTTAAAGGGTCTAACATTGCCACAGTGTAATAATGCTTTTTATTTATCTGCATATGCTGATGATGTTATTGTTTTTATAAATGATAGTGATGATGTTCAAATTGTACAACAAATTGTTAATGATTTTAAAGATATTTCATCAGCAATTGTAAATTGGGGGAAAAGCGATGCCTTGTTGATTGGGAAATGGGAAGGAGGAAGTCCAACCCTACCGGGAGGATTATTATGGCAAAAAGACGGGTTAAAATATCTTGGCGTTTTTTTAGGTTCTGAATCTTTCATGCTGAAGAACTGGGAGGGAATGGCAAATAAAGTAACAGGACGTTTGAAAAAATGGAAATGGCTGCTTCCTCAGTTGTCATTTAAAGGACGAACGCTCATTATTAACAATCTTGCGGCTTCTTCCCTGTGGCATAGACTTTCATGCGTTGACCCTCCTGTTGGACTCTTAAAAAAAATCCAAGCAGAAATTGTGGATTTTTTTTGGGAAAATTTGCATTGGATCCCTCAAAGTGTTTTGTTCCTGGCTAAAGAGGATGGAGGCCAAGGTCTAGTGCATTTGGCAAGTAGATGTGCTGCTTATCGTCTTCAGTTTTTGCAGAAATTTATGCTGGGATCTGAAAGACTCGTATGGAGACCAGTGGCTCAATGCATTTTACGTCGAATAGGTGGACTTGGCCTGGACACTGTTTTGTTTTTAATGGACCCTAAAAAATTGGATTTTAGAGGAGTTCCTGCCTTCTATCGAAGTCTTTTTAAAATATGGAGTCTGTTTAAGCCTCAATGGATGGAACCATCAATGTCCCTGTACTGGCTACTGGAAGAGCCCATTGTGTGTGGAGCACGTCTCGATGTATCTGGTGATGAAATACCAGGTCTTAAAGATGTGTTGTATAGAAGTGGATCTCTACAATTGAAACACATCATAACAAATGCAGGTCCTGATTTTAAAGATGTAGAAGCAGCTTCAGCCTTTTTAAAGGTAAAGTCTGCACGATACATTAAACGTTTTTTAGATAAACTGCAGGGGGTATTGAATGTACAAGAAATAAATTTACTTGATGAGTACAATAAGAAATGTATATTTCCAGATTGTGAAGATTTCTTTCCAGATATAAGTATTGTACCTGATCTTACTTCATTTAATGATATTAATCCCTTGTTGAAGAAGGAACTTGATGGTCAAATTGACTTTTTTGAAGTTAAAGGGAAATCATTGTACAGAAGTATTGTGAAAGTGACAAATATGAAATGGTTAAAGAATAGAAGTGATACTGTATGGAGAGACACATTGGAGATTACTGAAACAACAAAACCAGTGTGGAGGATTCTGTATAAACCTCCCTTACCTAAAAGAGTTGGTGATCTCCAATGGAGGATTCTCCATGGGGCCATAGCAGTTAACTCTTTTGTGGCAATGTTGAACCCAAATGTATGTGAAAATTGTCCTTTTTGTATAGAAAGGGAGACTGTGTTCCATTGTTTTATGTTTTGTAAAAGACTTTCTGTTTTGTTTAGCCTTCTAGAGATTCTGTTCGAATCTTTTGAGGTATGTTTTACAAAGCAGGATTTTATTCTTGGTTGTATGTATACGATTAAGGAAAAATATAAATGTCAGGTGCTTAATTTTATCGTTGGTATCGCAAAATTAGCAATTTATATAACTAGGAGAAATAAAATTGAACAGAAAGGTGAACAAGAACTTATAATAGCATTTAAAAAAATGGTAAAATCACGACTTGTAATTGAGTTTAATTTTTATAAACTAATGAGTACATTGAATATTTTTGAAATTGAGTGGTGCTGTGATAATGTGCTGTGTTCATTAGTTGACGATGAACTGGTTATTTCGGAGGTGTTGATGTGATGTGTTGATGTGAATTACTAATATTAGTATCTATTTAATTTAATTTAATTTAATTTTTTATTGTTTATTTTCTTTCTTAACATTAGTTTGAAAAGCGTGACTTGTTTTGTAAACAGTTTTATTGCCAAGATAGTGTAATGAAGCTTGGAATTTTTTTAAATAAAAAGGATTGTCAAATCTCAAATCTCTCTCTCTCTCACTCTCTCTCACTCTCTGTCTCTCTCTCTCTCTCTCTCTCTCTCTCACTCTCTGTCTCTCTCTCTCTTTCTTTCTCACTCTCTCTGTCTCTCTCTCTCTCACTCTCTCTCTCTCTCTCTCTCACTTTCGGTGCACACTGGGAGCGTTTGGGGTGGTGGTGAGGGGTTAACGGAGAGGTGTTTTTGATAGTTTTTTTTGTTGTTTGGTCTGTTTTGTTTGCTTTTATTTAATTATTTTTATTTTCTTTTTTTTGCTTTCTAAAAAGGGGATTTGAGACAAACTATTTTTGTAGAGTTTTAAAACCACGTATTAGTGGTGTTCGCCGAGGCGCCGGTATGGCGTCGTTGCTGGCGGGTGGAGAACCACCTGTTTCGCGGCGTCACGGAGTCAGATGTGTACCTGCGCAGGGTGTGTCTGTTGAGGATGTGCTGCTGGCGGTCGGAGAGGAGGTTGGATATGACAACATTTCTTCGGCCTCCAGGATGAATAAAGCGGTGGTGGTTTTTGTTAAAGAGGAGAAGCTAGTGAACCGCCTGATAGCCAACGGGATTGTGGTAGGTGGCGATTTTGTTATTGTTTCACCGCTTGTTACACCAACAACAAAAGTCTATGTCTCGAACGTCCCCCCGTTTATTAGAAATGAGGATATTGAGCGTGCATTAGTTCAATATGGTAAATGTGCTAGTGCGATTAAAACGATCCCATTAGGATGTAAGAGTGAAGCACTAAAACATGTGATGTCTTTTAGGAGGCAAGTGTTTATGTTTCTCAATGTACCAGAGTTAGACGTGTCTTTCAGAGTTGTGCATGAAGGAAAATCGTATATGCTTTATGTAAATACGGGTAGCTTGAAGTGTTTTGAGTGTGGGGAACTTGGGCACAAAAAATTGACATGCCCACATAGAGCTCAGACTACTGAGGAGGCCGCTGGGCCTAGTGGAGTAACCGCCGCTAATGTAAAAAATACAACAACGCAGTCTAATGGAGAGAGTATCGTTCAGAATGATGAATCGTGTGTAAGTGTAGACCAAAATCAGAATGAAGGAGAAAAAGTGGAGAATGTGGTACAAGAGCATGAGGTCTTGGAACACAGTAAACATACAGAGAAAGTAAGTGAAAGTGTGGCTTGAGAAGTGATCAGTATTGAAAATATTGAAAGCTTAAATGATGTTGAAAAAGGTGAGGAATATGAAATGAAGGAGGATGATACATTGTCTGAGGTGTCGGATGTTTCTGAGTTTGGGTCGCAGAATATTGATGAAACATATTCGGTGCAGGAGATTAATGATTTTTTGGATTTGACGTTTGGAAAAACTGTTGAGGTGAAGGATTTCTTCCCGGAGACAGACAAATTCATAGGGTCAGTGGTGTCAATGCTGAAAGTTGCTAGTTGTGAAGCTCTGTGCAAGAAGAAGAGGTTTAGGCTGAAAAAGATGTTGGCTAAATTACGGAAAGAAAAAAGAGCTGTGCAAAAATAGGATGTTCAAATGCACAGGGTGAATTTCATAATTAATGCTTTGTGTCTATTCACATTTGTTTTTCTCTATTTTAATTTTTCTATGGAACTTTTAAAATTCGGTTCCTTAAATATAAATGGGGGTAGAGATCGGAATAAATTAGGCATGATTTCAGAGTTTGTTAAAGGAGTTGATATAGTCTTTTTGCAAGAAACACATACAAGTACTGATAATGAGACTCAGTGGGGTATGTGGTGGGAAGGGAAATATGCTCTTAGCCATGGTACAAACACAAGTGCTGGGGTAGCTATTCTTTTTTCCAAAAATCTAAATGTAAATATTCTATCAACAGAGGAAATTGTAAAAGGTAGAGCACTTTTAACTAAAGTAGAGTCTGAAGGAAATATATTTGTTTTAATCAATGTATATGCTCCTAATAATGGACATGAGCGTGTGGTATTTTTTATGGAATTGAGAACAGTTATTCAGAAAATTGATGATACTGTGTGCATGATAATTGGGGGTGATTGGAATTGCACAACTAATTTTATAATTGATAGGAATGGAGAGGAGCCACATAATCAGTCAAGCATTCAACTGTTAAAAATTATAAATGAGTTCGATTTAATAGACTTGTGGAGAAGTAGGAATATAGGAGTTAGACAATATACATGGTTAAAGGCATCAGATAATCAAGTTAGTGGTGCTCGGTTAGATAGATTTTATTTGGGGAAGATTTGGAATAATAAGGTAATGAATGTATCCATTTTGCCTAATGGTTTTTCAGATCACCATATGATTACTTTTGATTTAAATTTAAAGAAAGTGGTTAAACCTTGTTATTTTTGGCATTTTAATGTTAAACTATTACAGGATATTAGTTTTTGTGAAAAGTTTAAGGTTTTCTGGGATAGGTGGAAACTTAAGAAAGACAGTTTTGAAAATCTTGGTCAATGGTGGGATGTAGGTAAAGCTAACATTAGAATTTTTTGCCAAAACTATACTTCACATACAACTGCAATGATGAAAATAACAGTGAAAAGTTTACAAAGAGACATTGTATCTCTGGAAAAAGACATGTTAAATAATATGGGATCGGTAAATAATGAAAGGTTAAATAAGAAAAAAGGAGAACTGGGGTCTCTTTTACAAGAAAAGGTAAAAGGAGCATTAATAAGATCAAGAATTTGTTCCATCATAGATATGGATGCTCCTAGTGCCTATTTTTTTTATTTGGAAAAGAAAAGTTTTTTACAAAAACAGTTGTGTCATCTAAGACGTCCGAATGGAACTATAACTTCTGACCCTCTTGAAATGAGAGAAATGACAATATACTTTTATTCTAAATTATATAATGCTCAGAGTTGTGACGCTGCAAGTGTGGATGATTTGCTCTGTGATCTACCTCAGTTGAGAGACGAACAAAGAGAATCGCTGGATGAAAAAATAACTTTGCAAGAGCTTTCTGATGCAATGAGACAATTATCCCCTGGAAGATCTCCAGGAGTGGACGGTATACCTGTAGAGTTCTATCAGGCTTTCTGGGATTTGCTTGGACAGGATTTAAATGAACTGATGATCGATTGCATCGAAAGAAAGACATTACCCACAAGTTGTTGCAGAGCAGTTCTATCTTTAATTCCTAAGAAAGGAGATCTGGGACTATTGAAAAACTGGAGACCAGTGTCGTTGCTATGTTTAGATTACAAAATATTCTCAAAGGTACTAGCAAATAGACTTAAAAAATATTTATATGTAGTGGTTCATAGAGACCAGTCTTATTGTATACCAGATAGAACAATTATGGATAATTTATTTTTAGTGCGTGATGTGATTGATTTTAGTCAAAGTAATAATCTTAATATGGGGATTCTTTCGCTTGACCAAGAGAAAGCTTTTGACCAAGTTGATCATGGATATCTCTTCAATGTGTTGAAAGAATTCGGGTTTGGGGATAATTTCATATCTTATATAAAGTTGTTGTATTCTAATGCATTTGTTATGGTTAAAGCTGGAGGTGGATTGAGTGCACCTATCAGGATGTCCAGGGGTATCAGACAAGGCTGTCCACTTTCTGGACAGTTATATAGTCTAGTAATCGAACCATTTTTGTGCAGATTAAGGAAAGAGCTAATCGGTATTTCATTTCCAGATTTAAAGAGTACCTGTAAAGTATCCCTGTCAGCATATGCTGATGATGTGACAGTGTTTATAAAAAATCAAAATGATGTGAAAGTTTTAACAGAAATTATTGGAAAATATGAAAAAGCATCCTCAGCCAAAGTGAATTGGGGGAAAAGTGAGGGATTCATTATTGGCAATTGGGAAGAAGTAGGACCTCCAAAACTACCATGTGGTTTACTATGGGGCAGAGAGGGGATAAAAACATTAGGTATTTTTTTAGGAAATGAAAATTTTCAGATGAGAAACTGGGAGGGATTGCTGGAGAAAGTGATAGCCCGATTGTCTAAATGGACCTGGCTATTACCACAATTGTCGTACAGAGGGCGAGTCTTGGTCATTAATAATTTGGCGGCCTCGACTTTGTGGCATAAAATGACTGTTATGGAGCCTCCACTGGAGTTGGTTCGTAAAATACAAAGGACATTTGTGAACTTTTTTTGGAGTTGGGCGCACTGGATCCATGCTGCTGCACTCTATTTACCTGTCCATGAAGGAGGTCAAGGGCTCGTGGATGTGAGAAGTCGATTGATTTCTTACAGGATACAAGCAGCACAAAGACTTTTATATCATAAAGACTTGACGTGGGCCCATACTGCAAGTTTAATTTTGAAGAACGCAGGTGGGCTCGGGTTGGATAAACATTTATTCATAATGGAGTTGGGGAAGGTGAGTCTGTCAGAGATTACTCCCTTTTATAGGTCAATGTTTCAGTCCTGGAAAACAGTCTTTAAAGTGGATCGGAGTGGTGACGACACAGGGCATTGGATTCTGGAAGAACCATTATTTTTCAATCCAGTGATCCAAACAAGGCTGTTGTCTTCAGTAAGCGTATCTGCAGTTTTGAAGCGCAATGGGATTGTAAAAATCAGACATCTCTTGGACGATAATGGGTGGAAGCCGGTTGGAATTCTTAAAGAAGTGACAGGATTGAAATCTGATCGTCTTGTCTCGAAACTGATAGAGGAGATCTGGAATGTTTTACCAGGTGGGCATAGAGAACACATTGAAAGACGTCGGTCAATGGACTTAAGAGATGTAGAAGAAGAATTTCCAAAAATCAGAGTGTCTCCAGCTATACTTGAGGAAATGGTGGATGTAAATATGGACTCAATTCCGTCTTTTGATACACCACAGCTGGGCTGGTTTAAATCTACGTCAAAGAAAGCGATTTACTATTCTTCTGTAAAAGTCACACATCAAGTTTTTCTCAAGAGAATAAAAGCTTCAAAGTGGCCAAGTTTGTTGGGACCAGACTTCCTTGTGAGGGACAGGTGGAGAGCCCTGTATAAGCCTCCTATAGAGAAGCGTACTGCGGATCTACAGTGGAGGCTTATCCACGAGGCGATAGCTACAGAAAGACATGTGGCACACTTGAATCCAGCAGTGGGGGGGAATGTAGATTTTGTGGAAGCCAAGAAGACTTAGAGCATTTATTTTTAAAATGTGGAAGATTACTGGATCTTTTTAATTTTCTTAAAGATTTGTTTAAGGATTTTGATGAAGAATTTTCAGATCAAATATTTATTGGAGGTGTCAAGTATAAGTATTCTATGAGAAGGATTACATGCTTATTAAATTATTTGTTGGGTACAGCAAAATTAGCAATCTGGAAAACAAGAAAAAATGAAGGAATACAACTTGGGTCTACTGATGTGGAAATGATGTTTAGAAAAATAGTTGGTGGAAGAATTAAGATTGAATTTGCGTACTACAAACTGGTGAAAAATGAAATGGTTTTTTGTGATATCTGGTGTTGTAAAGATGTCTTATGTGAGGTCTTTGAGGGTCAATTGGTTTTGAAGATTTAATCAATGTTTTACGTGTTTTTTTTTATATAGTATTTCTGTGAATGTGTGTAAGATATAATTGAAAATTCAATAAATGTTGTTTAATCCTCTCTCTGTCTCTCTTTCTCTCTCTCTCTCTTTAGCATAACTGATCTAGTTTCTGATGTTAACAAAGAAGTAGCTAGTACCAGTGGTATTGAAACGGGGGAGAGTGCAAGTGATGGAATTGAATCGTTTTCAAGTGTCTTGAATAATGAGGAAATGGAGGAGGATCAGTCTGATGATACTGAGTCACAAGTTTCTATGTGTGAAAATGATGGTAGTTCACAAGGAAGTGTATTTAATGTTTCTCAGACAGTATTTTCGGGAGGTTTCAATAAAGATTCGTTGTATAGTCTGGAAGAAATTAACGATTTTTTGGATGAAACGTATGGTAAACAAATCAACATAAATGATTTCTTCACTAATGTAGACAAGTTTGTTCACTCTGTTATTTTTTATCAGAAGACTGTTGGAGTTGCTGAACTTTGTGAGAAGAAGCGTTTTCGTTTGAAAAAGCTTCTTACCACTATCAGAAAAAGTAAAGCAATGAGTAAGAGAAAGAGTAAATCAAAAAAATTGTGAACCATGTATTACACGGTGTCTTTTCTTTGCTTTTCTATCATGCTTTGTTCTGTACTTCCCATCTTAATCTTGTCTATGGAAGCTTTGAGGATAGGTTCTTTAAACATTAATGGTGGGAGGGATAGTGTAAAGCGTGCTACAGTCTATGAAATAATTTAGCAAAAAAAGCTTGATATAGTCTTTCTCCAAGAAACTCATAGTGACTTGATGAATGAAGTTGAATGGAATTTGTGGTGGAAAGGACATAAAATACTCAGTCATGGTACAAATTTAAGTAGAGGTGTGGGCATCTTTTTTTCTTCAAAAATAAGGGCGGACATTATAAGTATAGAGGAACCAGTGAAGGGTCGATTGTTGGTGGTTAAAGCTAAAGTTCAAGAAATGCTTGTTTTCTTTATAAATATTTATGCACCAACTGTGGGACAGGAGCGCATACATTTTTTAGATATACTTAGTGAAAGTCTTAGAAAGTGTTTTAGTGAAGGATGTGTTGTTATTGGTGGAGATTGGAATTGCACTGTCAATTTTACAATAGATCGTAATACTGAGGAACCTCATATACAGTCCTCAAGTGCTTTGTCAAAACTCATTAAAGATTTCCAGCTCTTGGATATGTGGAGAATTAAACACCCTAACGATAGACAGTATACATGGATTAGGGTTTTTAATAATCGAGTTAGTGCTGCCTGACTAGATCGATTCTATGTGTCAAAATCTATTAACAATAGAGTAATTGAGTGTTGCATTTGTCCTGTGGGTTTTTCTGATCATCATTTAATTATTATGACAATGAACATGTCAAATACAAGGACAAAGTCTGTTTATTGGCATTTTAATGTAAAATTGCTGCAGGATGCTGCGTTTTGTGAAAATTTTGTTTTATTTTGGGATGACTGGAAGAAGGAAAAGAGTTCTTTTGAAAACTTGAAACAGTGGTGGGATGTAGGCAAGACTCAAATAAAACTTTTCTGTCAGCAGTATACAGCCAACTGTAGTAGTAGAATAAAGAATGTGATTGAAACACTTGAAAATCAAATTAATTTAATGGAATTGCAGTTGGTTGATGCACACAATTCAATATTGTACAACGATTTGCAAACAAAAAAGAGAGAGCTTGGTCTACTCTTAAATGAGAAAGTTAAAAGAGCCTTGATAAGGTCCCGTTTCATGTTTTTAGCAGAAATGGATGCCCCAACTTCTTTCTTCTTTAATCTGGAATATAAGGCGGCTCAAGATAAACAAATGCCATGTTTTAAACTCCCTGATGGGAGGATAACGTCAAAGACTGTAGAAATGAGAACCCATGCTGTGGATTTCTATTCAAGCCTTTATGCAGCAGAAAACTGTGAAAATAGTGACTGTATGACACAGCTTCTTCAGGGTCTTCCTCAGCTGGACTCTGGCTCTAAAACTGTCTTGGAGGCTGGTATAACTTTTGAGGAAGTTACTGCTGCTGTGGGACAACTTAATTCAGGACGATCCCCTGGAATAGATGGACTGCCAGCAGACTTTTATAAAAGTTTTTGGAACAGCATTGGACATGATTATTTTGAACAGAATATAAAATACTCTCAAAATGTCTGGCAAATAGATTAAAACATTTTTTGGGTTTGATTGTAAACAAGGATCAGTCATATTGCATTCCAAAACGGTCCATTATGGATAATTTGTTTTTAGTGCGAGACATTGTGGATATTTGTAATGATTTCAATGTGAATGTTGGGTTAATTGCATTGGATCAAGAAAAGGCTTTTGATCGTGTGGATCACAAATATCTTTTTAATGTATTGAAGGTTTTTGGTTTTGGCGAAACATTTTTAAATTTGATACAGTTGTTATATAATGGGGCATCATGTATGGTGAAGATAGGGGGCACATTGAGTCGGCCAATTCCTATTTTAAGGGGTATTAGGCAAGGCTGTCCATTGTCTGGTCAACTATACAGTTTAGCAATTGAGCCGCTGCTTTTTAGACTTCGAGAAAGACTATCAGGTTTTAATGCACCTGGTTTTTTTTTAGACTCAAGAATGCATCTCTCTGCCTATGCTGATGATATTACAGTTTTTGTAAATAATGCTGAAGATATTAACTGTCTATCTGAGGTACTCAATCTTTACGAGAAAGCTTCATCAGCTAAAATGAACTGGGCAAAAAGGGAAGCTTTTTGGGCTGGTAAAGGGGAGTTCGAGAGTCTCCCAAAGTTACCTGGAGACCTAAAGTGGGGCAGAGAGGGACTTAAATTATTGGGAATTTTTTTGGGGTCAAATGATTATCAAAAGAAAAATTGGGAGGGGCTAGTGGAGAAAGTGTGCACTAAATTGTCTAAATGGAAATGGTTGCTACCGCAGTTGTCCTATAGGGGAAGGGTTTTAGTGACCAATAATTTGGTTGCTTCTACTCTGTGGCATAAAATAACTGTGTTACAGCCACCTGTTGGACTTATTGAGGAAATTCAAAGGCAACTTGTGAATTTTCTTTGGTCTGGACAACACTGGATTCGTGCTGCTGCTTTATACCTTCCGGTTCATGAGGGAGGCCAAGGGTTGATCGGCATCAGATCCAGAATTATGGCATTCCGGTTACAAGCCGCTCAGAGACTGCTGTATCACTGTTACGTCTGTAGTTATTTAGCTGTTAATTGGTCTAGGAGTTTAGCAGACATAACACGGAAATTACTATAGTTGTACGTGTGGGTCAGTGGTAGTAACAGAAAGACAACGAAAGAAAGGACAGACAACCAGTCAGCAATTAAGTTACACAAATTTAATTATAACTCGTAAGATAAAGTAATAGAATGATAAAGTAGATATATACAATATATACAAAGTAAAGAAAATGATGATAATAATAATAATACATTTTAATCCATAAACAATCTGGTGGAGAGGAGGGAGTTAAAGAGTGGTGCTTAAATCAAAGAACAAAAATATACCCAAAAGTAAGCTAACTAATATCAGGGATCTAACTGACTAACAACATAAAATGTAGAAAGAAACATCTTCAGCGTACAAGACGCTATAACTAAATTAAACTCACTAACAAAACTAAACATACATTTTAGCACCACTCCTAATTCTAGTGTGTCTAATACATAGATACTTACTCTACGTGCATAAATGTAGGTCGCGACCTGCTTACCTGACTCACAACCTCTCCTGCCAAGATAATTGTTTTAGAGCCGGTACAACGGCTGAAGATTCCACGCGCATATCCATGGCGAAATGGTCAAACACACGAGCACACAAGCAAACACCAACACGAACAACAAAACAAGAGAGCATTGATCCGACTACAAACAGCAAAACACCGTAAAGCCCAAAGCACGGACCAATCTCTCAGAGTGATCTCGAACGAGGAAACAGTCCTCAAAGAGCGTGCACTCTGCCCAAACCAGAGTCTGTTTTAACTCTGCCGCCATCCATTTTTAAAGCACTCGTAAGCCGCTCTGTGACTGCCAATTGGTGGAGCGATCTCTGACGTCAGAACCCCACACCCGCAGATTGACAGGTGGATCAGCCAATAGCTTCCAAAATCTGAAACAGAATACAGACACACATACGCAGCTATGCATTGCCAACAAAATGATATAAGAGCGTTCGTAACAATCACACAGATGCTTCATGGTTAAAAACAGCTTCTGCTCTTCTCAGGCGGGTCAGAGGCATGGGACTGGACAAACATCTGTTCTTAATGGAGCTCCAGAATGAGGACCGTGTGAATTTGACTGTTTTTTATAAGTCAGTTCTGGAGGCATGGAAGGTGTTTACCATTTCACGTACACCAAACACACAGGCTGGATTATGGCTTTTTGAAGAGCCACTTTTCCTAAATGACTTTTTACCGTCAGGACTTGTGTCCGGACCCAGTTTGCGTGCATGTTTCACTGCTGCGGGATGCTCAAAGCTGGGACATATTTTGACCAAGAGCTTAGAGGAATTGAGTGAAAGGACTGGAGTGAGATCTCTGAGGCTGCTGAAACAAGCTACAACGGAAATTTTAAAGTCTTTGCATGCGGACCATAAGATTTTTACAAATGACTCTATAGCCTTCTCTGAATGTGACTATTGCAGTGGGAGAATGGCAAGATGATGAGAATTGTCTTTTGTCTTTTGAAACCCCTCAGCTTGGAGTTTTTGAGGAAGTGGGAAAAAAAGCCCCATATCTCCTGTGTGAAGGCATCCAATGCTGGTCGCTTGCATGGAATTGCTTCAAATAAATGGACAGATTTTTTTGGAATTCTTTCCTCCCCTAGAGGCTGCTGGCGGTCCTTATATAAACGCCCCATTGACAAAAGAACGGGCGACCTTCAGTGGAGGATCGTTCATGGGGCGATAGCCACAAACAGATATGTGGTGCACATTGATCCCTCTGTAGGGGTGGGTTGTCCCTTCTGTAAAGATGTTGAAACGGTGTTTCATCTATTTGTACAGTGTGTACAGTTTCATCTCTCTTTCAGTTTATTTTTCTTATTTCTTTTTGGTTAAACTTTAATACATTATATATATATATTTATTTGTTATGTTTTGAAGCCGCTCGCGGCTTTTGGTCGCGTGTGGTATGGCGTCTAATTCAGTTCAGGCCCCCTCGCAAATATCGATGCGGAATGGGTACAGGTGTGTGACTGAACAGGGTGTTAGTGTGGAGGATGTGCTCGTGGTGGTGGGAGAGTTGATCGGTTTTGATAATATTCTCTCAGCATCACAAATGAATAAAGCAATTGTGGTGTTTGTGAAAACAGAACAACTAGTGAATCAACTAACTGAAAATGGTATTTGGATTAAGGAAGCGTTTGTGCCCGTGTCTCCTTTAGTGGCACCAACAACAAAAATTACTGTATCGAATGTTCCACCTTTCATTTCAAACGATGCGTTTGCAAAAGAGTTAACTCGATACGGAAAAATTGCAAGTCCGTTTAGAATGATCCCGTTGGGTTGTAAAACACGTCTCTTAAACATGTGTTGTCTTTCAGAAGACAAGTGTTAATGTTTCTGACTTCACCGGAGAGTAGTTTAGAGATTTCTTTCCGTGTGAGTCATGAAGAAACTTTATACATCTTGTATGCAAGCACTGAAAATTTTAAATGTTTTGAATGTGGAGATTTAGGCCACAAAAGTTTCGCTTGTCCACATAAGAAAGAGGAAAGTGAACGCAAATCGTCCACTGAAACAGCCGGAGGCAGCGGGTCGTCAAATAATACTGTAAATACCACAGTTGAGGATATTACAGCAACACGGACACAACAACCGACAGACAAGCAAAGAGAAGGGCCGATAGAGGAGGTCAACGGGCACAACGAGGTGAGTGAAAGCGATGACAATGTTGAGACTGGTGGAATAGCTGGTTGTAGTGCCGCTATTGTACATGATAAGGTTGAGAATGTTGACAGAAAGAGTGATGTGGTTCAGAGTGATGTTCAAGATGTAGACGATGTAGAAGAAATCTTAGAAGATGAGTTTGATGGAATGTCTCAATATACTGATGATAGTATGAGAGATGATGATCAATGGTCAGAAGGGTTAGAGTTGTCAAAAGCATCGAAAGCAGATTTGTATTCTGTGGATCAAATCAACGAATTTCTTGATGAAACAAAGGGTAAAAAGACTAATGTTAGTGATTTTTTTCCAGATTTAAATAAGTTTGTTGATTCTGTGTTATGGGCAACAAAAACTTGCAACAAAGATGAATTGTCATAGTTAAAACGTTTCAGATTAAGGAAACACTTGACTGTGATTCGGAAGGTGAAAGGAATAAAACGACAGCTAAAGAGGAGAAATTTGTAAAAAACAAACAAAATGGATTACATGTCTTTCTTTTTTTTAGTTCTTTTCCTCTTTTCTTTCCTTCTTGAGATGATGCGTGTGGGCTCCCTAAATGTAAATGGGATGAGTGATAGGAAGAAGGCTGATACTTTCAAAGAATTTATTGGATTAAAAAATGTAGATGTGATTTTCTTGCAAGAAACTCATAGTGATGCACATAATGAGGTGGACTGGAGGTTGTGGTGGAAAGATGAATGTGTTCTTTCTCATGGAACTAACTTGAGTGCAGGAGTGGCAGTACTTTTTTCTTCAAGTATGAAAGTTAGAATCTTATTAAAAAAGGAAATTGAACCAGGTAGATTATTGGCAGTGAGATCTGAAATCAATGGTATTTGTATTATTTTTGTCAATATCTATGCTCCTAACAATGGGACGGAGAGAATAAATATTTTTAATCAATTGAAAATGTTTCTGGGAGAACAACAAGAGGATGATTTAATAATTTTAGGAGGGGATTGGAACTGCACACTGAATCATTTATTTGATAGGAATGGAGAAGAACCGCACTTTCAGTCACCAATAGTTTTAGGTAATTTAATTAAAACGTTTAACTTTACAGACATGTGGAGAGATTTTAACCCTTCAGTTAAACAATATACTTGGGTAAAGGTTAATGAAGGAAGAATTTCAGCAGCAAGTCTTGACAGATTATATGTATCCAAAAATATGAAAAGTAAAGTTGTACGTGCAGTTGTTGTCCCCACATCTTTCACTGACCATAAGCTCATCACTGTTGACTTCACAATGACATCTAAAAGAACCAGAAGGGCCTATTGGCATTTTAATGTTAAATTGCTGCAGGATATTAATTTTTGTGAAACTTTTAAACTTTTTTGTGAAAACTGGAAAAGTGAGAAGAATAGGTATGAAGATGTTTTACTTTGGTGGGAAATAGGAAAGGTCCATATAAGAGATTTTTTGTCAACAATATACGTCACATTCAAGTTTATGCTTGAGAAGGACTCTGGAGTGGCTTGAAAAATAAATCTTCATAATTGAAAACAATATGTTGGATGGAAATACTTCAGATAATTTACATGAGTGGAATGAAAAGAAATTAAAGCTAAGTTCTATTTTAAATGAGAAGGTTAAAGGTGCTCTTGTAAGAAGTAAGTTTTTATCAGTGAAAGATATGGATAAAATGCGTACAAGGACAACTAATGCACAGTTTGAAAAACAGTGGTGGACATGAAACGAGTGATCCTGCAGAAATGCGTCGACTAGCAGTGGATTTTTACTCCGACTTATATTCTGCTGAGAACACTGATACTCAGAGCCAAGATGAACTTTTGCAGAATCTTCCCTGTCTCAATGAGGAAGATAGGAATGATCTAGAGCTTGGAATTACTTTTGAAGAACTAAGCATTGCAGTTGAGAGTCTTTCTCCAGGCAAAACTCCAGGAATAGATGGACTTCCAAATGAATTCTATAAACATTTCTGGTCTACAATTGGAAATGATTTCTTTGAAGTGCTACAGGAATGCATTCGGACAGGTTCTCTGCTACAGAGTTGCCAGCGGGCAGTTCTAACACTTCTGCCAAAGAAAGGAGACCCTACTTTATTAAAGAACTGGAGACCCATGGAAATTCTATGTTCTGAATATAAACTGTTTTCAAAGTGTCTTGCTAACAGATTGAACAAAATATTAAAAAGATAATACACAAGGACCAATCCTATTGTATAAAAGAAAGATGTATTTTTGATAATTTGCATTTAATACGTGATGTTGTTGATTATGCTACAAGTAATAATATTAATATAGGGTTGTTTTCACTAGATCAAGAAAAAGCTTTTGATCGAGTTGATCATCAATATCTTTTTAAAGTTTTAAAGGCTTTTGGTTTTGGGGAGAAATTTGTTTTCATGATAAAGTTGTTGTATTTCAATGCCACATGTATGATCAAGATGGCAGGTGGTCTCAGTGTACCTGTTAAAGTGCAGAGGGGAATAAGACAGGGGTGTCCTCTTTCAGGTCAGCTCTATAGTTTGGTCATTGAACCTCTCCTATGTAAATTAAGAGAAAAGTTAATGGGCCTACATGTTAACAGTAAAATTCCTCATGAATGTTTGAAAGTCTCAGCATACGCTGATGATATAACTGTTATCTTAAGAAATGAAAATGATGTTGAAGTATTAAAGAATATTTTAGAGAGTTATGGGAAAGCATCATCTGCAAAAGTCAATTGGGGAAAAAGTGATTCTCTGTGGTGTGGTGTTAGTCACAATGGTCCAATACTTCCAGCGTTTTTACAATGGGGAAGATCTGGTTTTAAACATCTGGGGGTTTACTTAGGAAGAGAGGATTATAGGAGGAAAAATTGGGAGGGCCTGATGGAAAAAGTGTGTGCTCGGTTGTCTCGATGGCAAAGCCTGCTACCTCTGCTCTCTTATAGGGGAAGAGTTTTGATCTGTAACAACCTTGTAGCCTCATCTTTATGGCACAAAATGACCGTCTTGGAACCTCCTAATGAACTGGTGGAAAATCTGCAGAAACTTTTGACAGACTTCTTTTGGTCTGGGCAACACTGGCTTAAAGCATCCGTTCTGTTTTTACCAAGACAAGAAGGTGGTCAAGGACTAGTGGACATCAAAAGCAGAGTGATGACTTTTAGGCTTCAGACTGCAAAAAGGCTACTGTATGGAGAAGATGTGAGCTGGTCTGGTGTGGCATGTACCCTGTTAAGAAAAGCAGGTGGAATGGGGCTAGATCGTCATCTTTTTCTGATGGATATTCAGAACGTTGAACTTAATGGACTTACTTCATTTCATCAATCGATGTTTAAAGCATGGAAAACTCTGAATGTTACAAGGAATCTCAAGGAGGTGCGAGATCTATGGCTTAGAGAGGAACCCTTAATGCATAATCCTCTTCTGGACTCAGATATTTTAAAATCATTATCTCTGAGAAATGCTTTAAAAAATGCAGAAGTTACAACCGTGGGAGATTTAATATCAAACGAAGGATGGATGACTGCTGAAATGCTGTCTTCAAGGATTGGTGTTAGGTCAGTTCGCCTGACACAGAGACTGCTAAATGACATTTTTGAAAGTTTACCTATGAATGTTAAACATGTTTTGGAGACTGTTAATGAGGATACAGTTGTTCCCTTCCCAGTTGGAAGTTGCACCTGCTGTGGGCCTTTTTCAAGAGAAAGAGGGGGCATTGCTCAATTTCAATACTCCACAACTAGGACTTTTTAGCGAAGCGGGGAAAAGGGCATTATACACAACATGTGTCAAAGTTTCACATATTCGGTCTCTGGAAGGCCTTCAAGAATCCAAATGGCAGGAGAAATTCGGATCAGACACTTCCCCTAAAGGTTGCTGGAGGACCTTGTACAAACCTCCTATTGAGAAAAGGTCTGGTGACCTACAGTGGAGAATTGTGCATGGTATAATAGCCACAAACAGACACAGAGCACATATTGATCCACAGGTAGAGGAGGGGTGTCCTTTCTGTGGTTTATCAGAAACTGTTTTTCATTTGTTTTTTTACTGTGAAAGACTTGTACATATTTACGCTCAAGTGGAAGAATGGTGTAACATTTTTGAAGAGTTTTTCTCACCAATGCTTTTTATCTACGGTCTTAAGTATAACAAAAGTAAAAAAGAGGTCCATGTATTGCTTAACTTTTTATTCGGCCAAGCATAAATGGCGATATGGATCTCACGTAAAGGTAAACTAAATGGTACGGGGTCAACTGATACAATGTCAATTTTAAAAGGTTTGATTAAGTCAAGATTAATGGTGGAATATGCTTACTACCACATGGTTAAAGACTTCGAAACTTTTAATTACCTTTGGGGAGTGAACCAGGTTTTGTGTGAAGTTGACGTTGATGGTTCTATGAAAATGAATTCATAGTTGGAGTACTTTTATTTATTTATTTTCTTCTATTTGAGATGAATTTGTTGTGTATGACTATGAATTTTAAAAAACTCTGATATATAGAAAATTGTGAAATAAAGAGCTTTTAAAAGTCAAAGTCTGTCTCTCTCTCTCTATCTCTCTCACTCTCTCTCACTCTCTCTCTCTCTCTCTCTCTCTGTCTCTCTCTCACTCTCTCTCTCTGTCTGTCTTATCCGTGATGACCTGAGGAGAGAAGCTTTCACACTGAACTGTGACTTTATATTCATGTGTTATTTTATATATTAATGACGTGTCATTTTCACATTCTCTTTCACCTCCTCTCTTCTCTTCTCTCCGCACTCTTACACCTTTAATAACCTGTCTCATGTCTCAGGAGAAGAGGTGCGTCCTTGACAAGGATTTCATTAGAGATCTCTTGAGTTTTCTGCCTGACGCTTTCTGATCCACCCGTTCTTTCTTTTATCCGGTGACCTCGAGTCTTCAGGATGCTTGTAGAGATGTGAGGAGCAGATCAGGAGGTGAAACACCCTCATCCTCCTCCACTGAAAGAAGGGCAAGACAGTTTCAGATGGGCTGACAGAATAATGACAGCTTTGCACGATATGTTTTTCTGGAGAGGAGACCTTTGGAAGAGCTTGTTTACACTTTTTGTCCACAATTCACAATTGTGTGTGTGTGTGTGTGTGTGTGAGAGAGAGAGAACCTCTCAGTTAAAGTCATGATGGATATATAACCCTTTGCATTTTTGTTGTAGGCCTGTCGTGGTCAATCTCTGTTGCCTGGAGACTGTTCATCTCTCCATTATATAAACCACGAAATACAACACATTAAAGAGAACCAAAGGACACTTTCTCTTCTTCAGCAGTACATAACGTTCAAAACACCATCCAGAAAGAGCCACGAAGACTGCATGAGAACATCATCTGTCTTTCTGACAAACATTTACTGACCAACTCTTGAGAACTGTCCTGGGCCTGTCTCACACAAAGCGAGGTGAACAAACTCTGAGTTGCAGAGTAAGTTTGGAGTTGACAAAACCAGACAAAGCCAACCTGGTTCAGATCAGGTTCAGCTGTAGCACAACGCTTGGTATAAACGTTCCCAGTCAACTCCAGTTTGATCCAGAGATCGTGAGGCATGTGCACCTGAAAGTGTTTGCGATCTCTAATCCAGAATAATACCTGCTCCGGAGCAGGTTAGCCGTGTAGCCTAAATTACCACGGCGACAAAACCCGCTGAAAATCAATCCACATTCTTGAGCCCTTGTGTTTAAACTAAACGTGAACCTACAGTACATTGGCGGAAACCCAAACCGGCTTTGTGATACAGGCCACTGCGCTGTGTTTCCCAAAAGCATCGTAGCCTTAAGTTGATTTTAGAAACATTGTGACCAATGGTGCTGTACGTTAACGTAGGCTCACCATGCTTTTGGGAAACACAGCCAAGGACGTTTCAGATCACATTAAACTACACCAAAATAAACATTTTACCAAAATTTTTTTAGGGGAATGAAACGCATCAGTTCAGATGAACCCCAGAGATCAAGAAACACAATGACACAAACCATCTGAACACAGAGGCATTAAGGGAAACTGAGATTCCCTATGATTTCTCACATGATGCTTTGTGTAAGACAACAAAACCACAACATACTGTGTTTACAGATGAGTATAACAACTCTAGTTTGTGCTAGAAACACACTGTTTCATTTGGTCTATACTGTAAAGCACAACTACAAAGATTTACTTAATTTTTCGTGTTTTGCAAATACACAAAATTTTAAGTACAATGACTTAAAAAAACGATGTGAAAAAACGTTAAAAAATATGAAGTCAAATTTTACTTTAAACAACTGTGTGCAAAACCTCCGCAAATTAACACAAAGATTTTAAGTAAATCCTATAGTTGTTTTTTACAGAAACATTTTTAAAATATTACAACTTTTCAACTAGATCTGTGCAGCTTTAACCTCTCTGAGGGGTTGAGTGCAGAAATGAGTCTGTTCAGATCACACACAGTCTCTCAAAAGCTCTGCGGGCCCCTCGCGGCCCTCCAGCGGACCATCAAAGCTACAGGACAAAGAAAAAGACTCAATGGATTTCCACCAGTGACATGACATTGAATCTCTCACAGCAAGTCTGTGTAATTCTCTCTCTCTCTCTCTTTAAATTTCATTGCTTCACACTTTCATGTCTCAAAGCTTTGAAGCGTCTGAACACAAATATGACAAACATCCCGTTCATGAATTTGTTCTCAACCTTCTTAATAAATTGAGTATTCTATGAATGACGGAAGTTTGTATAACATTCCCAAGCACTGTAAAAAACTGCACGCAGAGAAACTTATAGAGCGCATCACAGAAGAACAAGAGCAAAAAGTCACTTCGCTGATAATAAACTGGAGATTTTCTGTCGATAAGTCAGAAAAAGTGTCTTTTTCTGAAAAATGAAAAAGTTTTTATTTTTTAAAATGAAAAAGTCTTTTTCTGTCATTTTTTATTTTTTATTAAAAAAATACATGATATTTCTTTTCATAAAACAGTAGCAGTTCTTTGAACGTTATACAGAAAATCTGTAAAAAAAATGTGGTTTGCATTTATTCCCCTTCTTTAACAGTTTATTTTAGAAAATATTGTGATTTTTCATGATTTGAGTTTCAAGTCGCATCAGTTGACATGAAGCTCCATCATTTTAGATTTGATAATACACCCGAGCATCAGTACATTATGTTTGAAAAACATCACTCTCTCTCTCTTCCTCTTTCTTTCTATGTATTGACATGTAAAGGTACACACACAGCTAGTTGACGTGTTTGGCGTTCTCTGTCTCTGTGTGTGTGCGTGAGTGTGTGTGTGTGCTGAAGTCTCTCCAGAGCGTAAAACAAGAGCGACTCTTTCATCTGTGTGAAACAAAACTGCCCTCCACCTCTGCAGAAGAAGCTCTGCCTGCTGGGAAAACACAGAGATTGTGTGAGAGATACTGTTAAACGTCCTTTCTTTGCTCAGTCAATGACAGAAAGCATTTTTGGAAGAACCGCAGATGTGCAATTGTGTTTTAAAGTTTGCCACAAAATCTGGTCACGCATTTCACTTTACTTTCGTCGCTTTGATTTTTTGTATGTTGGATGGATGCATGGAAGGAGTCTCTCTGGAGATAACATCTTTATCACAGTACACAGAACTCACAAAACCCTGTGACATCATTTCATTAATGCAGAATAAACTACAAGTCGTGATGAATCCATATCAATCCTTGAAAACAACGACACAAAATATTGGACCTTTGAGGGCACAGAAAAGGGATTGCTAGATGTTTTATAACCTGAAACAAACCACAAAGCCACGAATGTAAATAAACCTGACAGAAAGCAGAATCAGACTGAATGTGTGTTGATGTCCACAACGGCTCACGGTTCTCACACATACCCGGAAAAAGACACAACTCAGAATCATATTTCTGTCTGACACACCCGAGGACTGACATACGATCACATAAACATTGCAATGTAATGAAAGTAAATTAAGGCAGTTCGCCCAAAAATGAAATTCTTTCATCATTTATTTGCCCTCAAGTTGTTCCAAAACTGTACACGTTTCTTCGCTATGTTGAAGAAAAAATATGATATTTTGAGAAATGTGGAAAACCAAACAGTTCTGGGGCACCGTGACCACCATATTTTTTTCCCATACAATGGTGATAAATAGTGACCCAGAACTATTTGGTTACAAGCATTCTTCCAAAGGTCTTCCATTGTGCTCAAGAGAACATCAACTTTAGTAAGTAATTGAGTAAACGGTGGCATGGACTTGGAATACTTCACCCAAAAAAGGAAAATTCTGTAATCATTTACTCACCTTCGAGTTGTTCCAAATGTGTTAATGTCTGTGTTCTGATGAACACAGAGAAAGAAAGATATGTCGATGGTGAGTAAATGATGATAGAATTTTCATTTTTGGGTGCAGTCCCATGATTCACTTCTGATGGACATAAAATTAAACTCTGTTTTATAATAGCGCCAGCATGATACAAATATTATTTGTTGATTAAATTAAATAATGATTTGAAATGAAAGCGACACAACAGAATTCAGGGCTAAATTAAAACTACAGGTCAAACAGTTGTGAACGCCAATACGGAGACAATCCTTCCTTTTAATATGTGATATTAATATGATATGTTGTACAGTGCATGAGTTGGCATGGAGACTTCAAATCTTTTTTCGGGGGGGGACTGCATGAGCTCTGTGATGAGGATCATGTCGTGTAGAGACATGTTTAACATTGATACTGGAAGAACATCAAGCCATTGTTGGGGGATTTTGAACTGTGAGCTTCATGGCTGTCAGGTTAGTACCATTTAAACACTTCATGATGAGCTTGTCTACATTGACACCAGAGGTCAAAGAAACAACGTGTGCTTCATCACACAACAGAAGAAAGAGGCGTGACACACAAAACATCTTTCATCATCTGAATATGACAAACCATTCAGTTCCATCATCATCTCTTTTACTCTCACATGTACACGTCTCAGAGGAACGACTGTGACATGTTCAGTAAATGGAATAGATGCTGTTGTAACGTGGGCTGAAACGTGGTGTGACTTTGCCATGCCGTTGTTTTCTAGCAGGAAACAGCAGAGACTGTGACTCACAAACACCAACAGCCCATCTCACCTGAAAACACCACTGTGTTTCTGTCACTCTCATCCTGTATCCATCAACAATGTCTGTTTCACCTTCAAAGTCAGCTTCATCTCAATTCAGATGCATTGAGCTTCAGCAGATCTTCACCGTTGCTGGCACGTGATTGGATAACACTCGCGTTAAGTAGAACAGTTCAACAGGTGAAAGTTTGATGGTCAATGTGCTGAAGACATATAAAATCTACAAAAGTCACTAACTAACCGAAGTCTGAATGAGGTTCAATGTTTCACACTTTAAGTGCTTTCAGTCCTCAGACACCTGAGGAACACGTTTATAAACCTCTTTCAGATGCTCCAAAATAGACAAGAGGTTTTATAGGGTGAACAAGAGTCTCTAAAGGGCTCCAGTATGGTGGCCATGAAGTGCCTGAAAACACAATATCACACTAAAACGCGAAGAATCTGCTCATGCATCCAGTGCGATATCAAAGAAGCGCTCCGACAGGCCAAGCCGGACATAATTGGTGTTGCATCTTAATTTTGAATCAAATTATTGACACGATAAACGTGATCAAATAAAATCATGAGACCCATGAGGATTCAGACCCCTATTATTTCTTAAAGTATAATGAAATAAAACTGACAAAAGCAGCACAAACAATAATCTTTTATTGTACAAATATTGATAATTTCACAAACTACAGCTTATCAGCAAATGTGTTTTATTGTCATGTAAAAAAATGCATAAAAACACAAAAACTGAGAGTAAACCAAACAAACATCGATTACAATTGTATCAGTTATTATTATTTTGTTGATATGCTCTTATTTTGACAAGGGGGCTTGTTCTACTGACTCTTGTGCTGTGCATTATTTTAAATATAATAATACTGAAATAAAACTGAAACGTTTTCTTGAATTGTTCTTACAGTAAATACAAACACATCATGAATACACAATCTTTAATAATATATTTAAACAAATGGTGATGTGAACTTTTGGACATCATATTTGGCAACTACTTAAACAAACATTTTCACTTCATTATGAAATTATTGACAGATGAGTGATGTCATGGACTTGGAAAACGCAATTTTACAGAAATGTTCTGTTATTTTTTACCAATTGTCCACGTAAAATGTAAAACAAAATTAATTTACAGTTTTTTAAAGATTTTTTGAGTATTCTTTAAATATCTGCAAATTTACGAGAAAACCGTGTAATTTACAGGTAAAGAAACGCCCATCTACAAGTACATTTTATTTTTTTAAGTTTCTTTTTGAAATACGGTCAAAAACTGTAAAATGACAGAACAAGACAGCCATTATACAATAAAAACGGGAAACACTTTAATATATATCCTTGTATTCTGTCATTTTACAGGAAAACTGTCGCTCCAGCTGACAGACAAATTCATTTTTTACTGAATTTTTTTACAGTGCACATGAGACCTTTAGTGGCACTTGAGTGATGTAAACATCTCATCTTCAGTCCGGCGGTTCTGCCCTTACAAACCGTCTGCATGTCGTCTCTATTCTTTCTGTATGAGTGAAAGTGGGCAGAATGAAAGAAAGAGAAAAGATTTTTTCCTGACTGTATTGAATCCGATGACTCACAGAGAGCAACACAAGTCAAGTTTTAGTCTGCTTTCTCTCGTCTCTTCTCCTCATACTGTATATGTTCTGTTCTTTCAATGTCAGGTCATTTCTTCTGAACGCCCGAATGATCTTCACCTTTATCTCTTGATTTCAAAACACCTGCGTTCATACACAGTTTCACACGAAACCATGGCCGGAAACTTGACTATCAGAGTTGAGTTAAAGAAGAAAAAGTTCAGATAGATATAGAGAGAGAGAGATGTTAATGTTGATTGAGAGTTGAGAATGCAGATCTCAGTATGTAACTTAGCAACATGAGGAGATAAATGAAGTCTGTGTGAGCATCTCTCTCTCTCGTGCTGACCGGAGGTGTGTTATAAAGGCGCGTGTGGGTGATCAGACATTCAAGAGGAGAAGGTTCTTCTGAAATCTCTCTTCATGCCAACACAAGGAACATCATCATACAGATCCCATGAGCACAGTTTCTGGATCAGCTCTGGCTGTTCTTTTCTAATCCTGCAGAAATGTCAGAGTTTATATCACGTTGAGATGTATTTGCGGACTGTCTCGTGTACTGAGGCGTTATATAACTGTCCATAAATACTCTTAAGTATATTTTTGTTTACCTTTTAGATTTTTTGAAATATTTTATGAGCTCCTTCGGAACAAACACTAACCTTCTGTGAACCTGTTTGTTATTAGAGCCTCAACACAACATTCAAAGGCATACTTGCCAACCTTGAGACCTCAGAATTAGGGAGATATTCAACGGGGGGGTGGAATGGCTGGTGGGATGCGCACCATGGAGCATTGTCATAGGTTAATGGAGGAAAACTGTCGTATACAGTGTTGGGTGTAGCTAGTTACTAAGTAATTAGTTACTGTAATTTAATTACTTTTCCCTTGAAAAAGTAAAGTAAGGGATTACTCTCATGTTTTCTGTAATTTAATTACAGTTACTTTTGATGTAATTAAACTAAATACTTTTTGAAATACATGCGTGTGCAATACTGTAATTGACATCAAAATTCAAAGTCTTACTTTAAAATCTGTGCTTTAATGTATAATTCTCACATTTGTAATACTTTGGTCAGTTAATAATATTATTCTTTAATGAATTTAATAAGCCGTTTCATGTCTATCCTTGAATCACTTAACTAATCAAGGTGGATGTAGGATATAGAAAGTAATTTGTAATGAGTAACTAAATACTTTTTGGACAGAGTAATTTGGACAGTAATCTAATTACACTATTGAATATGTAATGAGTTACTAGTAATTAATTACTTTTTCAGAGTAACTTATCCAACACTGGTCGTATACTAAAATAAATAAAACCTCAAAAACTAAACAATTTGATTTATCTCAAACAATTTATCAAACAATTAAGTAATGTTTCTTTAATTTGGTAATTTGCGCGCGCGCACACTCTCACTCATTTGACTCTCCCTCTCACGCGCATTTGCTCCTCGTGCAGACTCGTTCTTTCTCGTGCACACTCGCCCCCGTTCGCGCGCATTCACTCCCTCTCGCACGCCTTCACTCCCTCTCGCGCGCGTTGTCTCCCTCTCTTTGCATTCGCTTTACTTTTGTCAACTTACGTGCCTCATATGAAACGGCGCCCAGAGACGGATGGTGTAGCAATATTGTTGTCCGGGTGGAAATCGGGAGAAATTCGGGAGAAAGGTCGGCCCAGTATGGCAAGCCGTTTTGACATAAAATACCCTTGGCTGTACTAGTCATAATTTAGTTTTGACTAGTCAAAATTCCAATTCCAGATATCTCTTCTGTAATTTTGAGTCGTCACAATTGGAATTACTATATCTACAATGTGATTATGACTAGTCATAACAGGCAATGAAGATATCTATAATGTTATTTTGGCTATTCATAATATACATTTGAGATATCTACAATACTGTTTTGACTAGTCATACTCTTCCATTGACTTCCATTGAAGAATATTTTCAGATATCTACAAATGTGTTTTGACTAGTAGAAACTGCAATTAAAGATATCTATAATTCATTTTGTACTAGGCATAATTCCAATTAGAGATATCTTGAACTAATTTTTACTAGTGATAATTAAATTAGAGATATCTGTAACTGAGTTACCACCAGTAGAAATCATAATTAGAGATATCTGTAACTGGTCTTTGACTAGTCATAATCACATTTTAGATATCTTTAATGAACCATTTCTAAAGATATCCCAAAACGTATTTGCAGATATCTGAAAGTAACTTATTACTAGTCTTATTTTAATTGTAGATATCTTGAATTGGATTTTTGACTTGACAAAACTAAATTAGAGATATCTTGAATTTAAATTCTTCTTAGTGATATCTCATTTAAAGATATCTGCAATTTAATTATGAATATCTCAGTCTGATTTTTAACTAGGAAGATCTTTCTTGCATATATCTTCATTTAGCTCGGCGACAGGAAGAATTTCAATACAGATATCTCTAAGTAACATTTTTACTAGTCAAAATTACTTTGTAGATATCTAAATCGTGCATGCAAATACACGTTTCCTAAGCCCCGCCTTTCTTTATTTCACAGCTATTTCGAGAGACAGAGAAAGCACCAGTTCCCTCAACCCGTGAATGCGATGACACCATTGTTCGAAGATCGTCAAGACTTTTGTCAAGTTCTTCAAAAGTCTCTGGAGATAGTAAATGTGAAATACGCCGTGCGTTTATTAAGCAGTGATCAATCGCACGAAGTTCCCGCTCCGTACAAGTTCCCTGGCGTTGAGCTCTTTCAATATTTTGACATTTTCTTGCTATTTTGTCGAGAACTGTAGCCGCCATGCTTCCTAAATTCAGTATTAGTCTTCATTCACGTCATAGAAAACTGTTGTTATCCATTAGCAGTGCACTAGCATTAGGTAGGGACTGAGCGCTCTGGTGAAGGGGAGGAGCTGAGCAAATTAAGTCTCACGTCACACAACAGCAGATTCGACTAGGAGCAGACACAATTCAGATATCTTTAAATATAATTGTGACTAGTCGAAACTGAATTCGAGATATCTTTAAATACTTTGCGTATGTGTGACGCGTTCATTTTAGATATCTATGACGTCATTACAGATATCTCAAATAGAGTTTTGACTAGTCAAAACATATTTACAGATATCTCGAATCAGATTTCTTACTAGTGCAATTATAATTGCAGATATCTCTAATTATCAATGTGACTAGTCAAATTATAATTATGACTCGTCGAAAACAACGGAAACTATCTACAATATATTTTATGGATAGTCAAACCAAAGGTTTTTATGTCAAAACGGCTTGCCATAGCCCGGGAGATTTTCTGGAGGGGCTTTGAAATTCGGGAGTCTCCCGGAAAAATCGGGAGGGTTGGCATGTATGTTCAAAGGCAATCTGGATAATTTAATCTGTAAATATAATTCTATCATCTATAATCTAACTAATGAAACATATGTTATTAATGTAGCATATCTGTACTGAATTTACTGGTAAATATTAAAGTACAGCGGTCAAGAGGACTCCGGCGGCTGGGTGAAGGATGTGGGAACCTCAGAATCTCACAGCTGACCAATCAGAATGAAGTATTCCAGACAGCCGTGTAATAATGTGAAAATAGTTTTGAAAAGGAGAAATGTGTGATCGTGTTGTGACTGTAGTCCTGCTCCTGATCCATCCTCATTTGTCCACACAAACAAACTAAAGTCATCATTCACTGCACAACATTGTGTGAGCTCGACTTCACACGGGTCTCTTCTGTGACACATCACACATATATCTGCATGTTTGTCCACATGTCTGAAAGCAACACTTCACACTGGAATCTGAGGAAGATTGGATTTATCAGACAAAGTAGTCAAATACACTCATTTGTCAAGGATAAACACAAAAAGTTACATTAAAACTTATTTCCATTGTGGTCCTTGATTGGTTCCTAAAAACAGCCACACGAGGTAAACAATAAAACAAACAAACTTGTAACAAAAGACTTAAAATCACACCCATGACTAAATTTACTGATCAGCTAAAGCGATGCATCAGGAGTGAAGAGAATTTAAAAAATAATTTTTAAATGAAATCAAATGATTATTCTCTTTCTGTGGATGTTATTTTTGTGCTTTTTGTCTGATGCTTTTAACATTTTCTGAAAGAGAAACAGAACTTAGCATAACAGTCAATGTTTCAATTATTTCTGCTTGCAAACTTTAAAATGACACATAGAATATAAAAGGACGTGTAATTGTAGCTATATAAGGTGTGTGTGCATTCTGCACACATATGGAAGCTGAAGGTCACAGCCTGACATCACTATACTGATCTTAAAGATTCATTTACGGAGTCACTTAAGTCTTCTGCAACATTAGGTGTCATTTTTGACATTTCTGTCAGATGCTATCGGAAATTATTTCTTCGGTTGAACACACGGACCAAACGCACTAAATGTCTAATTTGTGACATTATTTATATCAATTGATGAATGAATGTCTTGTTTGTAGAACTGTTGTATATTGTTGTATGTGTATGTTTGTATTACCTGCAGAACTCTGGTATAATGTAAATGTACAAAAAATCATGTTCTCACAACAAGACCATACGTGTGTATGAAGAGAGCACATAGAATCAGTTGACGCTGGAATAAAGAACACGTCTGTCACATGTGATTCACACGTACATTTACACATGTGAACTGTTGCTTTTTCTATAAAGCATTTCAATGTATTGAACAGAAATCTCGCACACCACCAGTGCTTGCAAGGATTTATTTTCTTTTTTGCTTATATTTGGACCTCTTGGTCTTCTTTCCTATGCAAATATGCGTTAACTACAGGTGTGAGAGATTGACTGGCTAATGTTCATATTGACAAAAGTGCACATTAAATAGGAAAACCATTTGTCCAATATGCAGAAAGGAACATTTCAATTATTTGTATCTACAGTCTGTGTCAAGAGTGGATGAACCGACTGTCAACAGTGTGACTCAAGTATTACTGATCCAAATTTAACTCAATTTAAAGGCTTCAAACAATTCTGAAAAAAATGAATGTTTACGGAAATGTATTTCTAAAGAAATTTTGTTCAGCAATTCTAAGCTTCTATATTGAATACAAGCCCAGAAATAAACAGTGAACATAATTCTAACACAATAACAAACATTCATGCACATATTCCTACAGATGTCGAATCATAAAATGATTGTTGAATATATCCATATGATCCGTTGTGTCAGTGCTTAGTTTTTGTTTGAGAAAATACGTCAATTCTATACATCTCTGAATCTGCTCTCAGGCTCGTAAGGTTGCAGAAAAAATATATCTAACACCTGCTTTTTTTAACTAGATGAGTAATGGAGTTGATTGGTTTCAGGTTAGTCGTCCTCATGTGTTCATGTGATGAAGGCTTGATGTGTGAAGTCATCACGTAATCTCTTCATGTCTTGTACTGTTCTTCAGAGCCTCTTGTGACTTTTGTTCATATTTAAAGCACATTGTTCACGGGCACTAAATGAATTCCCCTTCTGTGGTGTAACCAATGGAAACAGAGGAAAGACGGATGTTTTATTTTGATTAAGGCAACAAAAAAAGAACTTCAAAGGGACTGAATCTTGATCATAGATTCATGAGTTTTGGAAACCAAGGCAACGCACTGGAGAAGCTGTTGAGGTGAAGAAACAGATCAGGTCTACTGTATATGACCTCATGATGGATGAGAGCACGTCGAGATGAACGGGGGATCAGGGATTTACACCTGATCTCTGACTTGAAATATCACTCAACCCATCACTACCTTTAAAGGGACAGTTTGTCTCAAAATGAACATTCTGTCATTATTCACTGGCTCTCAGATTGTTACAAACCAGTAGAAATTGCCTAGTTCTGCTGAACTGAAAAGATATTTGTTAGAATGTCAGTAACCAAACAGATCAAATCCCTTTCTTCTGCAATAGTATTAATTTCCCCTACATGGGAGTAAATGGGGGATGAGATCTGTATGTTTACTGACGGTCTTAAAAATATCTTCCTTTGTGTTTAGCAGAATTTAGTAATTTATAAAGGTTTAAAACAACCCGAGGATGAGGAAATGATGACAGAATTTCCATTTTTGGGTGAACTGTGCCTTGAAAGTTATTTTAGTGGACAGAAAAGACACTACAAAACTCATTGTCACCTCTCGACCAGACTACAGAGATCAGGATTCATGCTTATGAAAAAACATCTTCCAGACATCAGTGAGATGAAATGAAGTCTCATACGTGTCTCAGATATCTCATGATGGTGACAAGTGTGTTTTCGAACCGTGGATGAATTTACATCCTTGTAACACAAACTCAGAAAAGAGAAAAATAGTCAAGCGAGATGAGGCTTGTGATGGATGAACTGCAAGTTGTAGGTAAATAGTTTTTGTCTAACAGCGCCATCTAGTGCGTCACTGAGAAACCGTTCAAACAAAAGCTGTGGGAGTGGAGATGATCCAGGGTTTATTTCAATTTACAAAAGGCTTCAATGACTCTTTTTACACAATATAAAATCCTGCAGTAAAACACACAAGACAACGACTAAAAGAAATCTGTTTTAAACAAAATTTTCATCTTCATTTGCGCGAGGAACGCGAGGACTCCAGAATCTGAACCACCAGTCTGTTCTTGAGGCTGCGCAGTTTGCTGCTGTAATTCTCCTGCAGGACTGCATTCAGCTGCAGACGGAGAGTTCGCAGACACGGTAAAGATCCGCAGTCGGGCACGTTCAGGAGCATGTGGAAGAAATTCTGCCAGAGGTCAGCGTGAACATTTCTGAAAAAAGATTGAGTAATCAGTCCACTTTATTCATTTTTATTCAGGACACAAAGATGTATTCATAAAATGTACAATAACACAAACACACACGTATATTATTTAACGTCATCGCTCTTTTGCGCTCATAAACAATCAAACTGTGCTTCTTTGTTTGTCCTCATAATGACCGGTTTGGTGCGACACAATCACTATTTCGTGCATCACTGTTTCTTTGAAGCTCAATTAAAAATTAAATCAAGTATTGATATATAACAGTCTTGTCTGCATGAGTTTTTGACAAGAAGAAAATCCTCATCATTTACCTTTTGAACGTTCCATTTGTTTTCCAAACTCCACCTTCATTCTTCACTTGCATGTACGTCCCAAATATCATACAATAGACCGTCCCCGCAATGCCAAAGTAATCCGTCTGTTAAAACAGATTTATACTTTTTAATGAAATCTAAATCCACTAATCTATTTTTAACAATGTCCTGCTTTGTGAAACATTTTGTGAAAAGCATAATCTACAGAAATTCAGGTCTACAGTATCTTTGAGTAAAGCTGGTATTTGAAATGTCTTTTTATTGCTAGGTTGAATTATTAAAGACACTTTTTTAAATACAAAACATTTCTTTTTTCAAATTCAGTTTCACCAAACTCAACTCGGAACACACTTCCAAGCTCCGATATCCATACACCCTACATCTGTGTGAATGATGTGTGCTGGAGATGACGGTTACCTGATAGTTCCACGGTCGACCGCTCAGCATCTCCACACACTGGAAGCCTGACGTCATGCATTTGGCAGTAAACGCTGTGCCCGCTGGGAAGAGAGTCATGTCGATGCTCTGACCCAGATCAAGGAGAGTCAAACCGTGCTCCAGGTTCTCCAGATCGAAACACTCGTTCTCCAGAAACCTGAGAGAACACAAGACATACTGTCAGCGGAAATCATTATGAGGTTCATCCTAACAGACGTGCTTCCAGAATGAGTTGGAGCAAATACAAAATGAACAACAACAGCCATTTTATTATTCCTCTAAATCCACGGTCAGACTTGACTTTCATTCATTCGCATGTGAATACAATAGACTGGAAACGCAAGCCCGTCCAAAGATATCTGGCTGCGTATAAAAGATAAACGATCAAAAGGTCACAGCGTGACTTCTCAGTGCAGAAATGTAAAAGATGTTAGAATCATTCCGGTCCATTTTCACAGCCCCATCTGAACGTATTTCGGATGCTCAAAGTCTAATCTGATCACGGCCTAATGCTGCACAATTCTTTGTCAAATCTAAATATCTTTTTAACAAAACTAAATTGCCATTTTAAAACAAATTCCAAATCAAACAAAAAACAAATAATACAAAAGTCTCTTTAATATAAACTCACTAAGACTTTGTCTGTGCATTTCCTAAATTTGACTTTTTTAAGAAATATCAGCATATCCAAGTTTATCCAGTTTGTTCAAAAACGGCGGCTCCTGCTGTTCAAAACATGTACTGCAATTCTTTAACGTCTTGGTTCACGGTGAATCGTTACATCCCTACACACTGTGAATAAAATTGATCTGTAGACGATGTACCTCTCTCCCAGCAGAAAGTTATCCGGTTTGACGTCGGCGTGTATGATGTTGGCCTGATGCAGCGTCTCCACCATGTGCAGAATACAGACGGTGAAATAGAGGACCAACGGCTGCGGCATCACCTTCTCACTTCGACTCTTGTACAGATTTATTGCGCTCTGCAGGTAAAACATGTCACACAACGCAGTTTAAAAAACTAATCGTTCTGCTCTCATGTCAAATGATGCATTCAAATCATCTTAAAGACTACTGTGTCCAGAAGCACTTCCTGTTTTATTTTGATTTTTTATGTCTCAAGATATTACTTTTAAATCTCTTTTTTTAAATGTTCAGCCGTATATTGTTTTAACTTCTGTGTGATGTTAAAAAACTGAAACACAAAGTTTTTCTTCAGCATTGCTTACGCTTTCCAAGAGGCCTATAGAGCAGCTACAAGCCCCGCCCTCAGATATAAAAACAGCTTTCATTGGCTTTCCTCACCAAGAGTGTGCCGCAGTTGTGCAGTTCTCCGATCAGAACGCTGCCGTTGGTGAAGAGATGAGCCGAGTATAATGTGTTAAAGAGATGACGCACGGCCGGCTGCAGGCGGGCGTTCAGCTGACTGTCAATATAAAACTCCCACGGATTTGCTGGCTTCTGAACCTGTGACGAGCAGCACACACGTCACATGACTCTGATGTTCAGCTTGATATCAAATGATATAAGACGAGCAGCGTTTACTTCTCACCTTCAGGATGAGTTTCTGTGAGCTCATCAGGTTTGTGGCCTGATAAACAGTAGCGAAAGCTCCCTGACCCAGAACAAAATCCACCCGCAGCGACTGTCCGGCTGAAACAGAAAACACACACTTATATACAGTCCAGCCCGAAATTATTCATACCCCTGGCAAATTCTGACTTAAAGTTACTTTTATTCAACCAGCAAGTTTTTTTTGGACCGGAAATAACACAGGCTTCTCCCAAAAGATAATAAGACGATGTACAAGAAGCATCATTGTGGAAAAAATATTTCTCAGCTTTTATTTACATTTGAACAAAAAGTGGCATGTCCAAAATTATTCATACCCTTTGCAAACTGTCGCAGTATATGGGATAGTCCAAAGTTCTATACCATTCCAAATAGTCAAAGCTGTTCTAAAGCATCCTAATTACCCTGATTCATCTGGAACAGCTGTTTTAATCAACTCAACTGGTGAAAAACAGAAGCTCTCTGCTGTTGGTTTGTGGACAGTCATGGCTAAGACAAAGGAAATCACTGATGACCTGTGGCTGCTCACAAGTCAGGAAAGGGCTATAAGACCATATCAAAATGTTTTCAAGTTCCAGTGGCTACAGTGCAAAGTATTATTAAAAAATACAAGACGTTCCGCACTGTGAAAAATCTCGGAGTACGTGGTCGGAAGCCAAAATTGACACCTGTGCTGGCCAGGAGGATAGTGAGAGAGGTAAAAAAGAATCCAAGGATCACCACTAAGGCCATCCTGATGAATCTGGGCTCTGCTGGTGGCAACATCTCAAGGCAGACAGTCCAACGGACACTGCACACCGCTGGGTTCTACGGACGCAGACCAAGGAGGACACCACTTCTCCAGATAAGGCACACAAAAGCCCGCTTGGCCTATGCAAATGCTCATCTGGACAAAGAAGACTTCTGGTCTTCTGTTTTATGGTCCGATGAAACAAAGATTGAATTGTTTGGCCACAATGATGTAGCCTTTATTTGGCGTAAAAAAGGAGAAGCCTACAACCCTAAGAACACCATCCCCACTGTCAAACATAGTGGTGGGAATCTAATGTTTTGGGGGTGTTTTTCAGCCGGTGGACCAGGGAACCTAATCACAGTAAAAGGCACCATGAAAAAGGAGCAATACATCAGAATTCTCAACAACAACATCAGGCAGTCTGCAGAGAAACTTGGCCTTGGGCACCAGTGGACATTTCAGCACGACAACGACCCAAAACATACGGCAAAAGTGGTGAAGAAATGGTTAGTAGACAAAGACATCAACGTTTTGCAGTGGCCCAGCCAGAGTCCTGACTTAAATCCAATAGAGAATCTATGGAGGGAGCTAAAGATCAGGGTGATGGCGAGGAGACCCTCCAACCTGAAAGAGTTGGAGCTCATCGCTAAAGATGAATGGGCAAAAATACCAGTGGAGACATGCAAAAAGCTGGTCAGCAATTATAGGAAGCGTTTGATTGCTGTAATAGTCAATAAAGGCTTTTCTATTGATTATTGAGAAGGGTATGAATAATTTTGGACATGCCACTTTTTGTTAAAATGTAAATAAAAGCTGAGAAATTTTTTTTCCCACAATGATGCTTCTTGTACATCGTCTTATTATCTTTTGGGAGAAGCCTGTGTTATTTCCGGTCCAAAAAAACTTGCTGGTTGAATAAAAGTAACTTTAAATCAGAATTTGCCAGGGGTATGAATAATTTCGGGCTGGACTGTATATATTCATATTTACAGACACATCATTCACAAACTGAATAAAGTTCCTTTTCAGTGAGGTTCCACTCATGCTTATTCACACTTAGGATTTACCGATCTGGACGGTCATTTTAGGCGTGATGCTGGGCAGACGACAGGTCCAGACGGTGAGGTTGGGACGTGAGGACAGAGGAGGTTGAAGGTTGGAGAGCAGCGAAGCGATCAGGTCTTCATCCCAGGGGTCTGACACCATCTGCAGTCCACCTACACAAACAATTGAAACTTTAAACTTTCAAGTTTTGTTGAACAATGTCGTGTATCTGGTGTTTAATGCCTCTGACTCTCGCAAAAAAATATGTCGGGTGTCTTCACAGAAACACTGCGTGCATTAATACCAAGGTTTTTTAAACTGGGGTCAGGGGACCCCCAAGGGGCCTCCAGAAGGATGCAAGGAGTCCTCCAGAAATTAGTAAGAAAAAAGATTAAGCAAAACATTATAAAAGTGCTGTTATGTAGTTCTGCTATGGATAGTTTCCAGATTTATGTATATTTGAATCTTTTTAGTGAGTAATTTTCACTATAGTTTCTTTTTCATACTCAAAGTGAAATTGTGCCCGACTATTTAGGTTTTGAAATAATGTGTTGTCTTTGTAATATTGTATTTAATATACAACACATTTTTAAACGTTTCTTTACACAGAAAAAAAATATAGATTGACAAATATTTTTGAAAAGGTGGTCCCTCACGAAAGGTTAATCATATTTGGGGGTCTTTGGCATCATAAAGTTAGAATACTCCTGCATTAATAGACTGTGATTTGAAACTGCAGTTGCGACATTATGCCACCATCACTATGGTTCGCCGTTTCGTTACCGACACAGTGAGGGGTTGAGGAGCTGACGTTTATGACCTGAATCATTAGCTGTATTATGACCTGAATTTCTTGGCTGTTCAGGTGAACATTAGTTAGATTTCTTGAAAAGGTCATAAAAAATACTGTTGGGTACATCATTGTATTATTTTGAGCTGTGCAGTTGGCTCATTGAATCAGCGTTATTCTGTAAGTTAGTTACACAGGGAGTTCGCCCGTTTGAACGCACCTGTGATCACGTGATCAGAACGACTCACAAACAAATGACTCCTTTGAACAAATTCGTTTATACATTTGAAGTCTTCACTCACTCATGTCATCCCAAGAGAACGCAGTAAGTGAATGAGGATAATTCAGTTGGCTCTAGTGGGCTGAAAAGTTAGTTGGAAAGTATAAATTCAATTTAGTTTAACACATTTAATGTTTCACATCATCTAATAATCGTCACTTTCATCTCATTTTTAGAACTCTGTTGTGTGTAAAGTGTTGGACAAATCCACTTAACAGTAGGCCTACACGTGCACGTGTGTACAAGATCAGGATGGCTCCGCCTCCGCCTCATTTAAATACCTGGTGCGGGCGTGTCCACCGCATCGGGGCTCATGGGAACATCCACAGCACTAACAGTCATCCTCTCAGGGCTCATCGAGGCAGTTCCTCTCCTGTCGGAGTGTTTCCCGGAGCACTGCGGCGGGCTCCCCATGACATCCAGATCGATCTCTGTTGGTCGAGGTGGGCTGGCGGACCAGAGGCGGTCTCGTCCTGCTGCTGGACTCATGGGCTCCTCCGGGGCTAGTTCACAGACCGGCTTCGGACTCCTCAGGAGAGATTCGTGCAACATGCGCACAGCCTCCGTTCCGGACCTCCGCTGCTGGAACGATTTCTTCGGAAGCAGAAACTGGACTTCCTCTTGAGCCGAGAGCACGTCCGAATCCTGCTCTGCCATTGGCTCAGGGCTCTTCGCCCACAGGAAGTCTGGTTCAGGGACTTTCTCTGGACTCTGGTAGATGGTCCACATAGGTCTAGTGTTCTGGTGTACTCCTGCAGTCCTGCCAGGACTCATCATGACATCAAGATCTACTTCTGCCGTGGGAACAGACGCATCCACCTGTAACCAGGACAGTCCCGGTGAGGCTTTGGGACTCATGAGGACGTCCTGGTTCTCCAGTGGTTTCTTCCCGGACTTTCTCCTGTGAAAGGATCTCTTGGGCAGGAGAACATCAGCTGCGTCTTGATGCTCGTCTCTCTCCGAAACTTCAGAAGGTATGAGATCTGCTCCCGGCTCTTTGTCCGGGCTCTGGTAGATGCTCCAGCTGGGTTTGGCGCTGACGGATTTCCCAGAGTCGTCGTCCGTCCGCAGCGTGGTCTGGTCGGGGAACGACAGGGTGCCCAACGGATGTCTGCTGCTGTTGGTGCTATGATTGTGTTGTGTCAGAGAAGCACCCTGAGTATGATGAGCCAAAGACACGCCCTCGCCGACGATAGTGCCCTGAGCCCGCATGCTGCACTCCACCATCTCTGACGGCTTGTCATCTAATGGACTCTGCTCCATGATTGGACTGCGGACAGATGTGAAACAGGCCGATCAGATTCAGCCAAACAAGACAAGAGAACGCTCTTTATTCAAGACCATACCTGAGTTTAGTGAGCGGCCGTACGTATTGGTTATCCTCAGAGCCCTCGACACCTCCGACCTGCACACTTTCTTCTGCGAGAGAATAAATCCGGCTGTCAATACTGTGAGTAGATGAAGAAATAAATATTGATTCAATAGTTGAATACCTTGCGTCTGCTCCATATCCCACGAGTGCGGAGCGCGAGGATGCAGCGGTGTTGACACCAGATGAGCAGACAGAGCGAAATCACGCGTGTGGTTGGGACACGGGTCCAGCGAGACGTTACGAGCCCCCCACACTGCGCTCTCATCTGTGATGAACTCGGTGCTGAGCGGAGTCTCCTACACAACAACCCACAATCACTTACACCATAGCATCATAATCATGACACAGCACACAAGTTATTCCCATGAGATATTTTGAAGAATATCAAACAACACTGAACCCCATTGTATGAACACAAAACATCAGAGACATTTCTCAAAATATCTTCTTTTGTGTTGCACTAAAGCAAGACTCACATACAGGTTTACACACTCACGCTGGTTTTGGAGATCTTGGCGAGCCCTCGACTCACTGCTGGTTTCTTTCCGAGCACAGACTGAGCAGATCTACAGACAGAAGGACAGATTCAAACCGAGCCTTCACACAAACATCTACATCACATGACAGATGAAGTCCTGATCTTACCCTCCGTTCACCTGATCATCTGTGTCCTGATAGATCATGAATGGAGTTGTGTTGGGTTTAACACACGAGGCTCCACCTAAAACACAAACAAAACCAGAGTCAGACACTGCATGATGTAGAAGACATATTGCTGATGTCCTAATAAATCCTCCTGTTTGCATTTTTTGGATCACAAAATCATTCTTAAGTTTCAGAGGAACATTTGTAGTAAAAGACAAAAATACATTGTTAGGGTCAAAAAGCGTTAGGGTCAATTCTTTTATACCAAAAATCATTAGAATATGAAGTAAAGATCATGTTACATGAAGATATTTAGTAATTTTCCTACAGTAAATATATCAAAACCTTATTTTTGTGACAGGATGGTCTGCTACAGTGCCACCGATTAACAACTTCAAAGGCAATTTTCTCAATATTTTGATTTTTTGGGACCCTTAGATTACAGAATTTAAAAAAAAATTGTACCTCCACCAGATATTGTCCTATTCTCACAACCCATGTATCAATAGAAAGCTTGTTTATTCAACTCGGATGATGTAAAAATCTAAAGTTTGAAAATTTGACCCATAGGACTGTTTTTGTCGTCTGAGGTCACTTTCTTTTTCTTCCCATAAATCATTATTAGTCATGCTTTATGGGTTTCGGAAATATTGAGTATTAAAAAAGTGCTAGTCGACTTTGACAACGCAGTTATTTAATCATTTAATAAGTGCAGTGTTTTTTCCATTTCCTGAAAAGCACTGACTTTGGACATCTGAGGTCACAGAAGGACAGCGACAGGGTGTGATGCTTTATTGCACATAAAAACAAAGAAACAAGTAGAGAATGATCTGAACGTCACCAGTGATTCTGCAGCTCTTCTCAAAGCTGTCCTCAGGCTGAATCATACTGTTAAACATGCTCTCCTGCAGGAGGGTGGGCACCTGAAACATGTCCATGATCACACCTACAAAACACACACAAACATCTGTTACACACGCTAGATACAACAACACAAATCACAGACTGTGAAGATTCGTTACGGTGCGGTTACACAGCAAAGACGACACAGAAATCTCAACATTGTGTCAACACGGACTGGAATTCATGTTTAAAATTAAAGTTTGTCAAGCGTTGAGGCTTTCCCCTAAAGTGAATCATAAAATCCGGTCAACCACATTCAGAAAACTACTTAAAACACATTTCTTCTGTGAATACTTGACAGACAAATGTATAAAAAATAATAATACACTAACCCTTTCTCTCAACAGGTGGTGGTCTAGCTTTTGTTGAAACTAGTAACTTTGTATTAGCACCTATTTTATTATTGCTCCTGTATGACATATTGTTTATTGCTCCCTGAACTCTCTGTAAGTTGCTTGAGATAAAATTTTCTGCTAAATGTCTGAATGTAAAAAGGTTTGTTACTCCAAGCTTTTCAAAACGGTGCACACTTTGGCCATATTGTGGTCAAAGGGTGGAAAAAAGCATTTGTGTCCATGTATATGCACGATTAAAACAACAATAATACGGTGACACGGTGAAGGAGCGTTGAATCATGGGATCTTCTGTCTACAACTCAACCACTGATTGCCAACTGAAAACTCATGTTAGCGGATGACGTAAAGTTTGATAAATGTTGCGAATGATTGTTGTCCATAAATAAGTGACAGCTCAAAAAAGCTAGTGACTTGCTAGACAGCACTTCTGCATTTGTTCACGACACTGTTGTCATGTGGTTTCTACGTCAGTAAAGGCGGTAACAAAGGGTAACGTGGATGATGATGCTATTGACAGGCACAGCTCCGTGTCACCATTCAGAATGGAGATTTTCCTCACAATTTACAACTAGTTGGAAGCATTTCAACGAGGTACTCAGCTGAACGAAAAATATAACGCTAGCTTAGTGATTTTTTTAATATATTCTACTGCAAAATTGTTACAAACGGCACCTTTAAAAGTACTTGACAACACAGTGTTTAATCATTTCAAACTAATGTTTTCTAAAAAACTGCGAATTCGGACATCTGAGGTTATGAAAGCACAGAAATGATATCAGGGTATCAGGTGTGTGTGTTCTTACCCAAAGCTTCTCGTGTGTTGACAGTGGGGGAAGGAAGAACTCGGGATGGTGTGGCGTGCATGAAACCCAGAGATGTGTTTGGAGTAACATGAGAGTGATTGAACCCTCCACATGATGCTGAGAGAGAGACAGAGAGTGAATCCACATACTGCCACTGTATGTATATATGTGTGTGTGCCTCATGTACTTAAACACTCACTTTCTGCATTATTCCCATCATCATCATCATCATCTGCCTCCGACTGTTTACACACATCACTACAGAAACACAGACAAGTGTAAGCACACCGTTTTCAACACAGATCATGTATACATTCCTTCAGTATCTGATCATTGTTTAGTCTGAACCCAGAACCAATCTTTAAAGCTGTGATGTGATGCTACTCACCGATCTCTGATCTGATGGACGGATGAGCTCTCAGCATCTTCTGACTCTCTGAATGTCTGCATCACACCTCCACTCTCTCTCACACCGCTCACACATTCAGCCCGGGAGCTCTGCGCCACGAGGGGACGGCTCCCTTTAGTCACATGTCTTGAGGACAAGCTGTCTAATTTCCCAGCATACCCTGCGGATAGTTCGGTGCGGAGCTGCAGTGCTGTTTGATGGCCTGATGCCCGCTCTGAGGTTACAGTCCTGCTGAACAACGCTGTTGCTTGTTCCTGTACAAAACAATTCCAAAACAATTGGATTACTTTCAGAATGAAAACTAAGATCAACCTATAATAATGATGTAGTTCACATGCCTTCAACCCCACACCTCTCTCCCAAACCAAACAAGTTGATCTGACAGCGAGCTGTGAATGGAGGGCTTACGCTGACAGATTTTTGCAGGTGTGATGTTTCATCTTTACCTTCCTCTCTTCAGCTGGCTGCCCCATCACATTCTTCTCCAGATCTTCCAGGAGTTTTTTCATCTTCTTCACCACCTCTTCCTCCTCCCACAGTCTCCTCTGCTCCTCCGCTGCTCACAACACACTCATTATCACACGTATGCTCGTTACGAACACACGTCAGGGATTCATGGACGCGCACTCACCCAGTCTGCGCTGTTCCTCTTGCTGTCTGCATTTAGCGAAGTATCGTCTGGCTCTGAGCTCTTCAAAAGACAACTCTGATCCCTCACACTGCAGCTCGTTCACACAATACATGGACACGCTCTCAGCACCGTTACTGCCGGCCGCCCTGCTCGGGTTATTCTCTGAGCGTGAGATCCTGAGCACACAGAAAAGCCGTCAAACACTGTTCAAAAGAAATGCACCCTAATATTTGAGTTTCAGTACTCCGGAAGTTTCCGATGATCTGACAGACACTTACACGCGCACTGTTCTCGGTGCCGGAGAGACACATTCGGACTCCTGTCGACACAAACACGTACGAATCAGAAAACAGGACGACAGTAAGACCACGCACTTCAAGAGCAGACGTGATGTCTGTACCTTGCATGGAGTCTGGACGGCGTCTCTCTGTCTCTGCGTCTGATTGACGAGCTGAGAGTTCTGCAGCGGCTGACGCACATGATCTGTCATTGAAGAAGAGACGTGGTGTAAAGATCGGCCTCTCTCTCAGACATTCAAAAGCTCACACAGAAGATTCACTACTGTACCTGGCACTGTCGTCTGAGCGTTCGCAGACATTCGACTCTGGAAGAGCCTGTGAAGCCATAAGAAACACAAGAACACGTTATATCAACCACCCCCAGAGCATCCTGAATAAGAGCAGGGACGATCACTCACTTGTATTGTTGAAGCACGTTGTCCTGCGGTTGGGCCTTGTTCTCCAGGGCTCTCTGGTACACCGCCTCGGCCTGCGGAATCAGTTCTTTCTTCTCAAACTGAAGGGCCCAATCCATATAGAGTGCTGCGGCCTGCGTCCCCACACCCTGACTGTGAAGGTGACTGTACACCTCGATCGGATCGCTGTAGAAACTGGCCTGCGGAAGACGTTCGAAGTGTATTAAAGTGATTCTTTCATCACTTTCTCTCACTCTCTTTCTTCCGTAGAAGAAATCAAATAATTTGTTGTTGACCGCCACCCATTCACGTGCATTGGTTTTGTGTCCATACGATAGAAGTGCACGGGTGACAGCGCTGTTAAGTTACCGACTTTCTTTAAAATATCTTCTTTTGTGTTCTGAAGTCATACAGGTTTGAAATGAAATCATTTTCATTTTTGGGTGAATTATCCCTTAAATCTTATTTCCGTATGGATCTTACAAGCTATGGATTGGACCAGTTTTATGTGTGTTCCATGTGATTGTGAATGCATGCGAGTGAACTTACACATTTGATACAGTGGGTGACGTATCGCAGGTCATTGTGGTATCGTTCATCATGAAGGAAGGTTTGAACCAGGCGGTCAAACACCACAGACAGACCCTTCCTCTCCTCCAGCGACAACTTGCTCTCCAGAAACTGTACAAACCTAACACAACACAACACATGTGAAACGTTGCATATATAACCAGATGGAGATTTCATCAAAAATCTGCTTACTTATCCCATGGGTCTAAAGGGTCATCACCAACATAACTGCGGACGCTGGACTCAAAGGCCCTGAAATGAAGATTTGTAAATGACAGATGTTCAAGGAGAATATATGCTGTGAGAAATCACACTATCCTGCTACTATCTATGCAGTAAACATCCATTAAAACACTTTCAACACAATCACAATAGTGTACTATTAACATAAGAAAGTCAATAACAAGCATGGTTATGAAATGACATCATAGTGCAAAACTAGAACACAAGACGATTGAAGATCTTACTGAAAATAAGACGCGATATCCATCTGTTCTTACAGCGGATGTCCAAAAGCCCGCGGTGAATGTTTATAAATTCATTTCAATCGCATCTACCAAATTATTAATCGAGTATATTGTAACTTTTTTGGTCTTTTTTTAGCAAACTATCTCCGTTCGCACACAAAATTTCACTTCAACGGAATGTTTTCAAAATTTACCGCTTAGCCAATCACGAGACACCTCGATGCTGACCAGCCAATCAGCGCAAGGACGTGTAAAATTGCGTCATCGTCGCGAGGTCCCGCCTCTGAGGAAGAACAGTTCCTTTGGGGGGAAATGTTTGTGATTTATTTGTTAAGAATGTTTATGTTAGTTCTGTCTTATTTTTTAAAAACATACTGTTTGTTGTTTTATAAAAAATAATATACACAAATGTAAATTTTCTGGTGTTCTATTAGATTTTCCTTGAAACAAATAAATATATCATATATTTATAGACATAATAATCATTTTAATTACTTAAACGTTTTAAAATGTGCTGCATGATCGCACCCGGGGATAATCTGTGTTTGAAAGGCGATTTTCCACTAATATATATTGTAAATCAAAATGAATTATTTAATACACTCCACACTATCGAAAACAGTTATATCATGCTCCCTAAATATATTTATTGTTTGCTTTATTTCGCGAATGTGAGAATTTTAATCAAAACCTTAGATAAATATATTTAAGGCTTAGTTAAAAACGAGAACTTATAATAATAAATAAGCAAACTTAAAACTGAAACCTAGACATGACTGAAACAGCTCGGAGAGTCCGCCCATCGGTAGTGACGTCACTCGTGGCGGAAAGAAACAAGAATGACGTTTTTGGTCTCTTCCTGTTTTTCGTCCTTTTGTTCGTGCTGAATCGCTGATTTTCATATTTCTGGAAGTTGCTTTATAATGTCAGTTGATTGTATGTGAACGTGTGACAATTTCAAAACTTGCACAAAATTTAAAAAAATATTATCTTGCTTCACGAGTTATTTCCTATTTAACTTACTTCAGTGAGACATTACCGAGGCCAATGAGAAGAAAACGAGACACTTTAGTCTGTGAAATAGAAGTAAATCATAACTCATTAATTATGAGACTAATATTACATTCTCACATTTATATACTATTTTACTGGAGATTACATTAAGGCTGTAGAAAATGCAAGTTTGCTTGAGAAAAAAAATATTTTAAAAATACAATCATCCACACATGTTCAGTAACAAAATTTATTTGCAGGAATGCAAACACTAATGCAGCAGTATTGTGAATTCAAAACAAACACCACTTCTGATAAAATGGCTTCATGATCATACAGAAATAGTGAAAGTCAGTCATGTTCAAAATTCAGTAAATGTTATCAGATGCAAAAGAAAATCCCTTTTCAAAGATATAAACCCTGTACTTGTAAGAGACAGAATTAAAATCACCAAGCACATGGCCACAATGATGCATATATCATTAAGTCATCACATTTAATGCGATGTAAAGGCAGCTCTGGTGTGCCCAGTTACATGACATCACTTCCTGTCCATCCCAAGCACAGCTCACACAACAGACTCCAGAGTTATGGCAACAGTCTGATTGAAGTTGAGCAGTAGGGAGGAGACGGATCTCAAGCCTCTGATGAGAGGAGAACAGGGAAGCACGAGTTCCTCTCGGTCCTGTGAGATCTGACGGGCCATCTCATACTAGTGCATGACACTTATAAACTTACCTCTGAAACTGACACGGCTTACAAAAGAGATGATGTCGATTAAAAACTGATCGAGCTGCAGATTTTTTACAAAATGCTTGAGAGAAAATAGCTCAAGCTTTTAAAAAGTAGCTTTTTCCTCACCTTTACAGAAAACAAACCAGTGACTTTCGACTCATCATATGAGTTTCAGACACATGTCCAGTCTGACTGTTCTGCGCTATACAAAAGGACTATAATACACTATAAGTACATTGGCTCTGCTGCGGCCCTTGTGCATAAGTGTGGAATATAAAAAGCCCTGCTTACATCATATGTACAGTACAGACAGGGCAGTTTCAGCCTCCACGATGAGGTAGTTAACCCACCCTTTCACATCAACTTACTGAAGAATAAAAGCAAAAAAGGTTCCGAGAGTAACCATTGACCTGGAATGCCTGGCCAAGCACGCCAGGTGGAAAAAACACATCAAATAAAAAAAAGCAAGACTCGGCACATGCCAAGCCGCGGTTAAAAACGCACAATAATATACACCAACAGCACCTCCAAGCCACTTCAAACATCTACAAAGTGCAAAATACATTTCACGTCGAGGAGAAACATCCTTTGGGCATCTCCACCTCCTGTAGTGGCATCACGGTTCAAAGTCCAAACAGGTCTAATGGTGGCTCTGATGGCAATCCTGGAGGCAGACGGGGAGCTTCCGTAAGGCAGGAACCGAGTCAGACCGTGGAACGGACCTTACCAGCACATCCAGCGGCAGCACCCCACTGAGCGACTCGGCCTTCACTGGTACATGTCAAGAGCCGCCTCCAGCCCCTTACCCTGCTAGCCAGGTGACAAAAGGGACACAAATTAGATGAGCGTTAACAACAAATACAACAACACAAAGGATAAAGATATCAAAACAAACACAAAAGACAGCATGGACGATGCATTCACTAGACACTACCTACACCCTGTGATCTGTGGCATGCACGAGAATAGACAAGCAGCGGTTTGGCTCGAAGCAACAGGTATTAGGAAGTGGTGGGAGGGGTTATGATCGTTTAGAGAAGCAGAACAGATTGACTATAGAGACAATAGTGCATGCATGCTTGTAAAGATTTCCCACTGTTCGCTAACAATTTGGAACAAACGTGCAAGGGCAAAGAATTAAGAGCCTCCAGCGACAAAGACGCCTTGTCCGCTTTGGGTCAAATTGTGCTTTCTGTGACTATGAGTGAGCGTCAATCTCAGCGGAGTTTTTCTAACAAAACCCCTCTGAATGCTTATCACAAAAAAACAGAGCGGGACCTCAGGAGAGAGAAGGCTCCAGATTGGAATGGCAGTGAACTGTTGTTGTTGTCATCATTGTGTGAAATGATATCATGTATTTACACAAAGCTCGAGTGGGATGTGGACTGTCGGTGATATATCATCTGAAGGCATGCAGAGTGAGGTAGCAGCACGTCTAACAGGCAAACCTTTAGTCCTTTTTCTTCCACAAGGAGCCATAAATTTGTAGGCAATTTGAAGAGAGAATTTGCCGAAACATGAATTTGAAACACAATTTGAGTTTTTGTACACTGGTGCGTGTATGTTTATTCAAGCAGACAAACAGCAAAGAATACAAGCCAAAATGTAAAGCCAAAAATTAGGATCAAGTCCTCTTTTATCGTGTTTTTTTTTCTTCCCCAAACACAAGACAAGCTATTTTACTAGCATTATCTTTTGTAACATACAAATATCAATTTTTTTTTCGCTTTTTCTTTTTTCTTGAGTACATGTTTAGGAGACAGTTTCCCCCGTCCTTTTTTGTTGCTGTTACCTACTTCAAGACATGGAGAGCAAAAATCCTATGAACATACATGGTACTATATTGCCAAATAGACACAGAACTGCAAATTTAAAAATTTCAATCCCGATTTTTAAAAGGTAGGAAACGATTCTCAAACAAAACAAGACAAAATCAGTTCGGCAGAAGCAGGTGGGAGTGTGTGACTACTGATCGAGTCCAAGCGGATTCTTAAAATATATACAAGAAAACCCGCCGGGAAAAAGAGAGAGGGGGCAACCTTTAACGTGTTTTAGGACCAATCAAGACTATAAAAAGGGTTTCTTATTAAAAAAAAAAAAAAGGCCCTACGATCTCTACTTCCACTGTTGCCCAAAAGAATCCTGATAAAACTCCTGGTTGTCAGATTTGTAACCATAGTTACCAGAATGATCGCCACCTTGCAAGGGTTGCTGTGCAATGGGTTGCGAGCCCCAGTTCTGATTAATGGTCTGGCGCCGTTTGGAATCTGGCTGGTTGTAGCCATCGGCTTTGCGCTTGCCTCCTACATTTCCACCGCGTCCACCCCGAGCACCACGTACCCCGCGCCCTCTCGGCAGAACCCCGCCTCTGGCTCCTCCCCGTGGGCCTCTGCTCGCTCCCGGTCCGACACCACCGCGCTGCGTGAAGCCCGCCCTGCCCCGTGGAGCACCAGCCCCTCGGCCACGCACCGGAGACGCCCCACCTCTGGCTCCACCACGCCCCCCACGGCCTCGAGCGGGCACCTGGAAATCATCGTAGCTGTAGTACGGGTCATCGTAGCCACCCCTGTAGTTATGGTAGTCGTAACCATAATAATCGTAGTAATCTTCATAGCCATAGTAGTCGGGCGGGTAGGCGTAACCGCCACGTCCGGCGCCCCTGCCACGGCCTCTGGCGGGAGGTGGCATTTGAGGGGGCCCGTAATAGTAGTAATCGTCATACCTAGATAAAAACAACAAGCGCACGTACAGTGCATTAACAATACAGACACTTCCAGAACACAAGAGAATAATTCCTCCAGAACGACACCCATAGAAACTCACATGTGTGTCTTCGCTGCTTGGCGCTGTGCCTTCCTCTCTTTACGTTTCTGGTCTGGTGGTTTGGCGAACACAATCTCAATGTTCTCTCCCTCCAAATCTTTTCCGTTCATTTCATCCAGGGCCTGTCAACATTCACCACGCCACTGTTATCGCGTTCCACAAACAGGCTTCCCACCCCTCCAAATTAACTCTCGATGTCATTACCTTCACCGCACCGTCTCGCTCATCGAAGTGAATGAAGGCGTAGTCTTTAAGTTTCTTCACTCGCTCCAGTTTGCCAAACTGGCCAAATGTTGTTTCAAGTATTTCCTCAGTTACGCTGTTGGCCAGGTTCCTGACAAACAAAACTTTCACCTGACGGCACACGTGGACACAACAGACTGTCAGTTCATTAGATCTGAAACCCTGAGACTTATGACTAGAAGCACGTCACATGTTTCAAGTGGCTGTCCAGTCAGATCTTAGCGGTAATCTGTCAGCGTAACAAAATCACTCCAGTACAATGTACAAAACTCGTCATTTGGACAGCCAATGACACAGAATAAATAATCAGACCACTTTATTCACATACTTCAAGGCAATCGTTACTCTACAAGATTCAAATTAGTCAAAAGAAAGAGCAGAAAATTATAGTCCGCACAGGTTCTGACCTTTGCCATGACCTCCGGGTCAGGGTCCTCGATAGGGTCGGCCCACTCGACTGTAACAACATTGCCCCAGACCTTCACCTTCCCGCTCATGAGCCTCCGTCGCGCCTGTGCTGCCGTTTTGTGGTCCTCATACTCCAGAAAACAAAAGCCCCTGTTCTTCCTCTTATCATCGGGCTGATGGTACAGGATCACGTCAGTGAGACCCTCTGATGGTGAGAAGACAGCTACTTTTGTACATTGTTCAACCCCAAGAGAACACATGTCGAAATGTTCAGCATGGAGCAGTGCATACATCAACATCACCAGCTCACCTGTGACTTTGGAAAACTCTTCGACAATCTGTTCCTTTGTCTTGCTCTTGGGGATCGAGCCCACAAAGAGTCTGTTGTTTGCAACAGAGATACACACGCCGATGAGTTTGCCAGAGCGAATTTCATGATTGTTATACTGCAAAGAAAAGGGCACATGAACAAGCACCATTCCTGAAAACACTACACATTTTCTAACTGAACCTGATGTTTCAACACAAATGCCACAATATAAGCATGTTCATCAAAGACACTGCTAGATTTCCAGTAAATTAGTACAGAGCATTTTTTGGTATCAGTTTTTTGCTAAAAATATTCCTCAGGCATTTATTAACTCACTGGAGTCATTTTAAATAATTTTAAGGATGAGTGCATGTGCTCTATGGATCTTCGCCAGAACGACGACGACTAAAGAAGTTGTTTTTCTTACTAGCTTGACAGCCTCCTGTGCAGCCTCTTTAGTGCAGAATGTGAGGAAGGCGTATCCCCTGTTCAGGCCGCTCAGAGGGTCCATCATCAGACGAAGGTCCCAGATCGGTCCAGCCTTCTCAAACAGAGGCACTAGCTCATCCTCAAATAAGTCCCTTGGGATCTTCCCAACAAAGATCTGCAGCACAGAGAGTGGAGTTGAGACACATGCACTGAAAACTGAGGTCAGCGGGTTTCGGGAATCTTTTTTACACAGACACAATCCTCACAGAACCCTAATCCTAACAGGATTTCATTTACCTCTGTTCCAATCGTGGGCTGAACACCAGTGTAGACGGACTCAGGGGGAGGGCCGCCATACTTGCGCTGGCCTGTAGTGACATCAAGGGTGTAGCCCGTCCTCTCGAGCAGAGTCTGAAGACAAAAAAAACAGAAAATTAAAACAAGATTCATTAGAGACATCAGAAACCCGTCAATGGACTTACTTTAATTTTCGCTTCATCTGGTCCTTTACTGGAGTCTAGAACTTTGGACCCCTGTTTCTCTCTCTGTCTGTAGGTCTTCATAACGCCACAGAGAAAGGCACTTTTGTTCTGGATGAGAGAGAGAGAGTGTCAATAAATGCTCACTTCACGTGATCACTCACACACACAGCACAGCGAGCTAGCTCACCTGCACATGGGATAGATCGCTCTCTTTGAACTGCAGGAGAACCTGCAGTGCGCCTTCCTCGTTGAACTCCATCAGTGCTTCAATGGCCCTTTCGTCCAAGTCACTGTGAGCTAGGAGACCTGCGGGGAGGAAGGCAGGCAAATCTCAGACACGTTTCATCTACGGCAGACATCACTCACACACACCATGTCACAACCAGCGTCCAATCAGATTTTTCTGTTGTACATCAGAGTAACAATGTTGCTCAGAAAGAGAGTTCAAGAGTATCATCATTTGGACGAGGCTTCAAGGAAAATTTTTACTTTAAAATCCTCTCAGGAATACATTTGATGTATTTGTGTTTATGGAAGCAGCAGTATATCTTGATCAACTTTATGAGGGGCGTAACGATGTCAATTCAAATAGCATATTTGCAAAACATTAAACATTGAACATTTTTGTTGCACATACAACTTCTTATAGAACTGACAATATTTAATGTTTCACTCAACCTTCTATATGTAAACTAACAAAAAAAAAAAAAGCTGTGTTGAAAGCAAGACTTAAGACACAACCTCACAAAAAAAACTTTAACATTTTATGTGGTGACACGTCATGAGTTGGCAGCTTAACCAACAGGTTTAAACAGATGTCACATTGAGTAAAAAGCTTGATACCTTTCTGTATATACTGTGCCGCAACAGTTACACCCCTTTTAAATATTCCTCGCTAGTGCATGGCCTACATTCATCCGGCTATCACATAACTACTCATTCATTTAAATAAGCAATGATTATTGTAAAAGCACCCAGCTCATCTCACCCCCTTTAGATATAGCATCTGTTAGCGATAAGCCACGGGGGGACTTCACCTGTCCCTGCTCCAGAAAGCTGCTTCTATTGTCCCAGCATATGCCCAGCTGGCCCACGTTTCCCCCGGGACTGCCCCCTCCTCACCCCCCTTTAAAACAGCTAATCCCCAAAAAGACTCCACTGTGGATCGAACCAGACATGCTCGGTTTGGCCGTTGTAATCCAGCATCGCTCGACGCTGCAGTACCCATTTTGCAGTGAAACCACACAAAGTTGCCAACTACATTCCAATTCCCTACTGAGAGAGAGACATGACGGGCACACTTCAACATGCAAGCAATATGATATAGAACAAGGGTGAGGAGTCTATTTGGAGGGTTGGAGCTTCGGCTTACCTGCTAGGTAAATTTCATCTAGCTTTTCTGCAACTTTCTGTGGTAAACCAGCTTCTAATAAAGCGTTGAAGTGGTCAGAATGGGTAACTGCTGCAGATGTGTCCATTGGTTCTTCTGTACCATTCCTGTTAATATGTTCTGTGGCCATGTCTCCAGAAATCTGTTCAAATGCAATGAGCCAATTATTCCAGGTTTTGGTAGAGGCAGAAAGACAAATAACAGCATTAAAAAATATATTTACATTTTGACACTCAAGGCTTTTTTCGTCTGCATCCATATGACAAACAAGGCTTGTAAAGTATGACATCACTAACAGGTATTCAGACATGATTGATGCGATTCTTACACGCATCCCCATCACCTATAATGTAATTTAAGCTGCTTTTATCGTGCTCTCGGGAAATTAGATAATTCCCACTTCAACCCGGAAGTAACGTCTGGATTTAGTAACATTAAAAAGCATTTAGGATCATTACAAAAAAATCATTAACATTAATGTTATTAATGATTTTGTAGCATTTAAACAATACAAGTATCTACTAACATAGAGCATTGTTTCATCAAATATTTCCAGTTTAAGTGGGAATGATCGAGTTTCCGAGAGCACGTGAAGGCAGCAATACTCTGCTATTTCACAACATGAACAAATGTATCATATAATCTGTGTTCCACATAAGAAACAAAATCACAATGAGCTCAGAGAATCATCCTGCTAACACACACACAGACACGTAAACCATTATTGTATAGATCTAATCATTTGAGTCTATTTCGGATCAGTTACGTATTTTATTGACACTATAATTTACGGGTGTTAAAAACGACATCTACACAAACAGGCCTATTATCAATCATCATATCTCCACGGTGTCTATGCGCAACGCCATCTAAACAAGGTTGATGTCTAAACTGAAACACTGTTTGTATCATTTGCGCGGTTCATGTCTGCACACCTGAGCGCAGGTGAAATGAAACCTGTGCACGCGCCGGTGTGATATCGGGCCGCTTATGCTAAACACAGGACAACTGCGTTAATATACAAACAAAAAACGTATCAAACGTGCTGATATCGTTATTTATTGTCATGAAGAAAAAATATGAAATGACAATATGAGTGTGCTAAATATGGTTCAGGAGTGTCTTCAGTCAACAACATTAGCGCTAGCCTGCTAACGTTGACGTTAAATCACCCGCGTGACCCATACAAAACACGTAAACCACACGACTTCATCCGCACCTCACACGCGATAATAAACCACACAATTGCTCTCAAGATAATGTTTAATCTGATCTGCAGGTCTGATTTAACTCCGTTAACGGGTGTTAAACGTGTCCGGTATACCCCCTCCCCCCGCGCGCCTCACATTGTTGTCAACCAGCGGTTAAATAAACCTCCACACATCGGTAAACGGCACTGAATCCACTGAGCGGGCGCACGGTTACCTGACGGTGTTTTTCCGGGTTGTTTGGGTTAGTGTGAGTGTAGGTTCTGTATGATGAGACCGGTAAATCGTCCCCGGCGGAGCTCCGCGCGATTCCCGATAAATGTAAAATGGCGGGCGGCGTTACTCACGCGCGGCGCTGTATGAACGATCTCGCGCGGGAACGCGCAAGCACTCAAGCCTGCGCGCATCGACGGGGTTTCTGTCGCGGTCAGGCACGGGTACGGCCATACTGGGCGGGGAGAGCTCCCCAAAAAATTAAACGTGTGTGTAAAGATATATTTATAAAAAATAAACAAATAAAATAAATGATTCTGTTTCACTCATAACGTACTAGATCTGTTAACATAATAAAATAAACTATAATAATCATCAAAATGATATATTTATAAAAACAACATCTAATTCTTCCATTTTACTCATAATGTCCTAGGTATCTTCAGAGGTGCTGTAAGAGGGGAAGGTTAGGAGGATTCTTAGGGCCCAAGCACTTTTGGGTGCCCAGAGCAACATGCCGGGGGGGCTGCGTGAACAAATTAAAGGCCCAAACCATAATTTAGCCAGGGAGTCCAGAATAGCTTGCAGTGCCCCTGTGTCTCTTTACATTCTTAATAGCGAAAACATTACTCACATCATTTATACTACAAAGTGGCACCTTCATAAAAGAATGCAGTGTATAATAATTGAATTGGGATCATTGTCATCCTCTGGCGCTGTTATAATATCCTTGTACTGAATGAGCACCATTTTGTATATCATTTTTACATCACTAATAACATGTCAACCTTAAAGTTATATGTTGATTAAACAATATTTTTGTAAATATTTTTAAAAGCTTAAGAAAACAGTGAAACAATTAGTTTAACAACAATGTTGCAAAGGTTAACACTCTCAAAACAGCACTTGTCCAGCAAAATTAAGAGCACGTTTTTTTACAAGGCTACTGCAAAAGATGCTGCAAAACTGATTGTGGATGTGGAGAGACACAAAAATCTTTAGGACCCTAAAGGGATACTTCACCCAAAAATGGAAATTCTTTCATCATTTACTCACCTTCCAAAAGTGTATAAATGTCTTTGTTCTGATGAACACAGAGAAATATATCTGGAAGAATGCTCATAACCAGACAAATCTTGCCCCGTATTGACCCCCATGGAAGGAAAAATTACTTTATTCATTTTTTTTTTCTGTTGAACACAAAAGAAGATATTTTGAAGAATGTAGGACAGTAAATCGGACTGGGGCACTTTTGACTAACATTGTATTTTTTACTACTATGGTAGTTAATGGGGGGCAAAATTTGTCTGGTTATAAGCATTCTTCCAAATATCTTTATTTCTTTGTGTTCATCAGAAACAAGACATTTATACAGATTTGGAACAAATCCAAGGTGAGTAAATGATGAAAGAATCTTAATTTTTGGGTGAAGTATCCCTTTAACATATGTTTTGCCAATAGTAATCAATGCACAAAAAAACATGGTCACTACAGTAAAAAACATGCTTGATTTCATAAGGTAAAGAAAGTAGAATGTTGTATTGTGGTGTTCTAAATAAAGTTGTTGTGTTCTTTTAAAAAGTTTATTTTAGCTATGGAAATTATAAAATAAAGATATTATGCAAAATATATTGTTATTAAAGGGATAGTTCAGAAAACAACATTTTGTCATCAATTACACATCCTTAGATTGTTCCAAACCTGTATACATTTATTTGTTCTGCTGAACACAGGAAGATCTGTCTATCTGTATAGTTGTGAAAACTAAGTGTTTATGTATTAATACAATTTATAAGAGGTAGGAATATGTGTGTTCTCATACAATACAGGTCATATAATCATATCCAAAAAAAGTCATTTCTTTTATTTCAACCTATATCAACAGGTTTGGTTGAGGGATACAGGGTAAAATTGCATTTGCATGATATAAATAAAATGCTAATTGAATAGAGTAAATCAATCCAATGTCTGTCTGTGAGGTGCTTTTTTCAAATTCACAAACAATCCACAGCCACCAATGGGAAACTTCCCTTAGCTTAAAAAAAGTGAGACGTAAATTCTGGGTAATGTAGTATTCAAGGTGCCAATTTACAGGCACAATCCACGAGGAAATATATTTCCAAAACTACAAGTCCCTTCTTCCCCTGAGCGCCATCGCGCCTGCGCAGATAGGTCGCTTCGTCGAATGTTTTGTTTCCACGCCATATTTGTTAGCCGGCGGAAATCTAGAGGCGTCGGACCGCGATTGTTGGCACAATCCGTCATCATCTGCGTTTTCATGTAGATTATCGACGCCTCGTCCACGTTCTTTCGTGTGTTTAAACGTTTATTATTTCCTAGCGGATGTTTTGCGTGGAAGGTCGACGCAGGATTTGAATAAAACGAAGCGATCAAGTCGAGTTCCCTAGAGATCGGAACAGGACCGTCGCTAGCAGGAGGCTCGGGCTGTGTGTGTGGGTTTTTTTCGCGGATTGCTAACTCAAACTTTCTAGGCTTCAGATAAAATGGCATGCGGAGCCACTCTGAAACGGACTCTGGATTTTGATCCTCTTATGAACCCGGCGTCTCCGAAGAGGAGGAGATGTGCGCCTATGTCCCCTTCCACCTCCAGCGGATCTCCGCAGAAATACCTGCGCATGGAGCCGTCGCCCTTCGGCGCAGTGTCTTCAGTCCTTACCACAGGTTTGTTACATCTCAAACACATGCAGTTAACATTAAACATATGTGTTTACACACATCGCGTCGTGTTAAAACGAAGAAATCCACTGATCGCAGTGACGTGACCTCACGATTATACGTCACGGCTATGAACATACATGTTTAACGTGTTCTTATAGTCATATACATATTTATATATATGCTCTGACACTTTATTGACAGTATACTATATGGTTAAAAACAACATCACATTAACGTTAACCAGTGTTGTGTTCGATAAGCTTTTTAATGAGTGTTGATAACTGTGCTAGCTGCGATCTGTTATGATCTGATTTATAAGTCGTTTTGTTAAGTTAAACAACAATAATGTTTCTGAAACACACAGGACAGTTAAACACGAATGTTATCAGTGTTAGTTAGGAAAGCATCTATACGATATTTGGTCGATATCGATTTTACCAAACAGCAAATGACGTTGTTTGTCACATGCTAACTTATTTGAACTTTTGTCATTAATATAGATCAGTGTTGTGTTTACGTTTTAAATGATAAAAGTTCAAAAACACACGCAGTACGGTATGCTAGCTATTTTAAAGCTACATCATCAAATCATGGAACATGCAACGGATCCATTCATCATTTTTACACAGATTTCATTTTGTTGTGGTAAGTTTGAAATTATTTAACCTAGAGGGAATGTACATAAACATTGGTACAATTCAGTGCCTTAATACTTATATATTCAATGAACTGTTTGTTTATATTCGTCAATGGTGGGATTTGCAAATATTCACTTTATGAAATTTGCGTGGTGTTTGGAGGCATTTGGTTCTCATGCACAAAAGATGTAAATTCTTAACGTTTTCATCTGGATATCCGCCACTTTAAAAGTCATTACCTGGTTTTAGCCCCCCTCGTGGCCATAGCTGGTATTTCGATGATTTTAGATCGATTCAAAACGAATTCATCATCAGCAACCAATACACACCAGTGCATCTCTAGTGTGAAAACATGGTTTAGAACAGTGGTTGGGGCCCCAGCTGACTTCTAAGGGGGACTCAAGAATAAATAAAAATGAGCATTGAAATACAAAAAAACAAAAACAAGGTATTTCTTATTTTTGGCCATTTTTAAAATGATTTATTTTTTCCAGTTAATGACAAGCTCTAAAATATTTTATGGGGGGACGTTTTGTGGGGGGGGGGGTTGAATATTATTGAAAACAATGTGGGGCCGTGGAGTCAAAAAGAAGTCCTGGTGCCGGATTCACGAGAATGTTCTTAAGACAAAATATAAGAACTTTCGTAAGATAAATTATAGCCCCTGGTTACAGAGGTAGCGTTAACCAAAAATTCTCTGTCACTGACAGATTTTTTTATCAGTGAATGCAAAATCTGAAGGCCGTCTGTCAAATCTCGGATTACAATAAGGGCAATTTGTAATTCCACGTTTTGTGATTTCCGGTGCCCACTACCCCTGTCCTGAACACGATCGCGAAGGAGCGTTCGTTTCCAATTCATTAGCTTACTTGCAAATGCCTGGTCTATTTAGAAAAACTTGTGCGCAGTCAGCAAAGACTCGCGCCGCAGATGAATAGATGCATCTGTCACTCAGACCCCCATGTTGCATGCAGGCATACACACACACACACACACACACACACACACACACACAGGCGCCCACTGGTATGGTGTTTACAGAGTTTTTCTTTCAGAAAGTGACTAGCATCTATTTGGAATAAACATTAGATTTCTGTGAGTGGAAAAAGTCTCTCTCGGCGTCTTCTCTGTTCAGTGAGCGGCGGAAGCAGCACATTCATGACCAAACCACAGCTTACTTGTGAGCGAGTACAAAACACCATATACAATCACCTGTCATTGTTACTGAGTGGACTGGACATGTAAATGTAAACATTTGTCTGTTATTGTTGTTTAATGTATGACAACAGACATATTAACTAGATAAATGAATATGAAAAACAACGGCTTTATTTGGCATTCAGTTCCGAGATTAAATTTAAGTACAGGGTAATGACGTCACAAACATGCTAATTACCACGTAACCCCACCTTGGACCATAGCGACGGGTAATGATACACTATGACAGATTTTTTACGAGCCTGTCAGTCAAAATGATGGACAAGAAACGATGTTTTTTAAAGGAACGGTTCACTCCAAAATAAAAAAAAAAATCTGTCATCATTTACTCACTTTCAAGTTGTTTTTACATCCAAATCTGTATAAATGTCATTGTTTTGATAAAGACAGAGAAAGATATTTGGAAAAAAGCTTATAACCAAACAGTTCTTGGCCACCATTGACTACCATAGTAAGAAACATTGTTGCATAAATGTCTTTGTTCTGTGAAGATATATAAAGAATGTAGGAATGCAAACAAATTCTAGGTCACGTTTGACTACCACTGAAACTTCTACTATGGTAGTTAATGATGGCCAAGAACTGTTTGGTTACAAGCATTCTTCCAAATATCTTTTTTTCTGTTTCTGAGCTACTATTTGTCTTTTAACGACAGAGCTATTTTGTTAAAATTGTTTTATTTTTCAGAGCAAATCCTGAGTAACATCAAGCAGGAGTACAAGCGCATGCAGAAGAGAAGACATCTGGAGAGCAGTTTCCAGCCGACAGACACCTGCTGCCCCATCGATTCCCAGCCACAAACCTCCATCAGCAACACAATACCAGGTGCCCTTCCTTCATCCTTTCATGTGATGTATCTTTTACAGTTATTAAGGTTTTGATGGGCAGATTTGTGGTCTGTGTTCTAATTTTGCAGCTGGGTATCTTGTCTGGTTTTATCTGTTAGGTTCTTCTGGATCGGCGTCTCCCTCCAGGCGGGAGCAGCCGTTATTCACGCTGAAGCAGGTGGGAATGATCTGCGAGCGTCTGCTGAAGGAGCGTGAGGAGAAGGTCCGAGAGGAGTATGACGAGATCTTGACCACCAAACTTGCAGGTATCAGCTGTAACGATTATTCTTGTTCGTTATTATAGAGCTCAACAGTCTGGATCTGGATGTCAAAATCCGGCTTGATGATGGAGACAGACCTGATGTGAATACAGCAGCTAGTTTTTCTGATGCCATTTTATTTCGCTTTCTCTCTCTTTAGAACAATATGATGCATTCGTGAAGTTCACTCATGACCAGCTGATGAGGAGATTCGGGGAGCAGCCCGCAAGCTGTACGTACTGAACCCGCATGAGTGTTGTTTCCATGTGTTTAAAGGGACACTCCACACAAATACGAAAATTCTTTAATTTCCTTTCAAACCTGTACACATTTCTTTGTTCTGTCGAACACAAAGAAAGATATTTGGAAGAAGTATAGCAATTTTCAGTTCTGCGACATCATCCACTACCATTTACAGAAAATAAATATTGTCTATTTTTGGATCTGTTGAAGACTAAATTTGACATTTTGAAGACTGTTCTGGGGGCACCTTTGATTGCCATTGAATTTTTCCTTCTATGGTGTACCCAGAAGTGAAAATTGCTAACATTTTTCCAAATATCTTTCTCTGTGTTCATCAGAACAAAGTCATTTGTACATATTTGAAACAACTTGAGGATGAGTAAGGATAACAGAATTGTCCTTTTTGGGTGTACTGTCTCTAACTAATTTCTGAATGAAATGTGTCACTGTTATCTGCAGATGTGTCCTGAATTTGCCGTAACATCAGACGTTCTCCTCTTCTGTGGATCTGTGACTGGGAGCTCGTGACGGGTCAGATCGGGTCCAGCTGGTTCTCCAGCGCCGGGCACAGAGCGTGTGTGATAAACTCTCTCTCTCTCTCTCTCTTCTCTTCAGAAGCTCAGTACTTCCTGCCATCCATGCCCATATATGGACCTTTGCAAACTATTATTCAAATCAGTGTCTCTCTTATTGAACTCTGGATATTTATTTGGCTTTATCAATGCCTTTTATACAGTGACCTGTCATTTCATCCCGTTTGGTTTTTGTAAGATGTCTTTTCCCAGCAGAGGATCTCGAATGATGAACGTTATGAGGGTTTGAATTTTGAGACGGTCGGTCATAGCTTCGTGTAAATACATCCCTTGATTCAGTTTTCATGTACAAATCATATACAGCGTTTATTCTCAAGTCTGTGTTTATGGTTTGTATTTATTTTGATTCTATTTTTTTGCCCTTTTTCCCTGCATTATGGTTTTACTGCTCATATAGTTTAAGTGACTTTGTTGGGAAAAATATACAAATAAACTGTTTACAAAACATGTTCTCGCATTTTTTCTATAGATGTGTTTTGTTACCTGGGTGATCGATGTAAGTTTTTTTGAGTTTCTGGTTTACCCGGAGACATTATACTGTCCTCTTCAGAGAAATCCTCCACAATCTTTGCAAATTTGACCTTTGTCCAGCGTTGAGTGTGTGATTAGGTCCATGTTTTTAGCAGGAGAATCAAGAGACTCATACACAACTGTTGCGAAACATACATTGAGGCGCTTAAGACTACTTCATAGTACATTTAAAAGTCAAGTGTTTGTTAAGCTTTGGATAGTGAATCCATTGTAAATTGTTATTTTTTATAAATATCTTATTTTCAATTTAGAATGCCTGTCAGAAGCTTTAACAATATACATGTTTCTCAGAAGACAATTCATACCATGTATTATTTTTTAAAGATTTACACCAGCCTTAATGTACGATGGTGATATTTAACGGCTTTTTTATTGATAGCCCAATATATTGTTTAAATAAATGATCATAGTTGTTGATATTGAATTTGATATGTGTAAGTGAGTATATACATATCTGGAATTTATCCATACTGCACACGCACATCTACTGGACGCTCCCCATTTTTCATTGCATTGTGGGTTTAGTCATTTTTAGAAAGATGACTAGAATTTACAATAATGAATAAATAACTTTTATATTAAATACTTATTGGTAAATAGAAGATACAACATCTTTGACAAGAAGTTTTGTTTTAGTAACGCCTCGGACATGCGTTGACGTGACGCACGCGTCGCTGCTCTTTGGTCAGGCGTGCGTCCGTTGTGGCTAGAAGGGATGCAAAACTCGCCATAAAATAACAATAATCTATTAGCTAACTCCTATACTATACCTACCCCAACCCTAAACATAACCATACAAAAAAAGTAATAAGCTATTGTCAGCGTGACAAAAATGATGCTGTATTGAAGTGCGCATGCTCAGTGAGTTTTTTGTGTGCCAAGAACAAAGAGACGTACACATTACAACGAGGGGGTCAATGCATAGAAAAAGAAAAGAATGACAAAAGAGGAAGAAAAAACAAGACCTTTACATTTTTCAAAAATATTGAAAGATAAACACGTTTACAGTTTTCAAAGCTTTTCTGTTGATATGTTCAATGTGCTTTGTTCCAAAGCCGCAACAGGAGAATTTTAATTCTAATCATCCAAATTTGGAGAACACTATTATAGCGAGTATATATCGTCTCTTATGGAAAAGCGATTAGGAGCAAATCAGAAAGTGAAAGAACGAACTCCACCACTTTCGCTCATCGATGACATTTGTGCTTTTGATTTATTGTCGTTTTGTCAAAAACCTTCACTTCATCTCAGTTTGTTTCCAGTGAGTTTGTGTCTTACAGTTCAGTGTTAGACGTGTTTCTGATGTCGTTACCGTGTTTTTTCACATGTATGTGGTTTATGAATGTTGGTTTAATCGTGATTCTCCTCATAAATCCCTTAAACACGGTTTCTGCGTGTGTTTATCGGTCTGACTGACGAGTGGCTGATAGAGAATGTGACGCTGACGTCACGCCATGATAAAACTGCCATATGTGTAGCTGGTAGCGGCTCGTGTCTGCAGTGAGTTTAGTTCAATGTTGTTCCGTTTGACCGGATTTACTCATTTTTTTCACCGCTTCTAATTCTCTTCACACCACTGTACGTAAAGCAAGGGGACGCAAGTAACAAAACATTCGCCCCAGCATGCACCGCGCAACGACAAGCTCTTACAGTTTATTTAATTTATATTGTAAATTATTTTTAGCTGTAAATGTATATTAACTTTAATTTACCGGATATACTTTGGGCCACGCAGCGTTTGTTTATGTTGTTGCTGAAACTGTCTATTGTCTTGTGTTCAACACAGTTCTTCTCTGTGAAGGGTGTTGTGGGTCAGATTGTGGGTCGGTTGGGCTCTACGGTCTCTCTGCCCTGCTGGATCTCTCCTCCACTGAACGCTGAACGTCTGGAGATTCGCTGGTATCGTCCTGAAGGCTTCAACACTCCTGTTCTCTTCTACAGTGATGGGAAGATGCAGGAAGTTTGGGAGGAACGGTACAGGAACTGCAGCTGTCTATCCCGACGCTCCTCTCAGTCTGATGGACTGAAGGATGGAGACGTGTCTCTGCGTTTGGAGAATGTCACAGTTCAGGATGATGGTCTGTTTTACTGTTATGTGAGTGGAACGAGGTGTCAGCAGGGGCGTCGCAACCGTGGGGGATGTGGGTGTTTTAACACCCACACTTTTCCCGGTGAAAGGGTTAAACACCCGCACTTTTTTTGCAGTTTTTCAGCAGTTTTTACAAAACGCCTTACAGCAGTCACTCCAGCGTTTCTCTGTCCGCTCTGTGTCTGCGCTCGATGCGGCTGCTTCCTCTCCTCTCCCCTCCCACTCAATCAGAACACCGGCTTTGAGTGTGACCGGATGATGATTGGCTGTTCTGCCTTAAGTCCCGCCTCTCTTGGTGTGTTAGATTTATCGGTTAGCTCGTGCTGAGGAGGCGGGAACGGTTATGGTTATTTACGTCTTCCTTTTCCAGCGACTTTGAATGAGTGTTTATGCTTTCAAAGTTTTTAAATAACCTTGATATGTGTTTGGGGAGATGTTCTGTTTATGTTTTGTTGATATGTCGAGTGTTTTCTGAATTATATTTAGTTTTTAGACTAATGCTAATTGGAAATTGGGATATTGTTCAGAAATAGCTAAATTGGGTTATTTATGTGGCATGCAATGTATAAAGTAACTGTGATGAAGAAGGCAGGGAATTGACGAGGAGGAGGGACAAATTGTCCTTGTTAAGCACTGTATTTATGGGTTTATTGATTTTGATATTTTGAACATTGCTTTTTTTGTTTAGCTGAATACTTTTGTGGATACTTACCTATTATGTTTGATTGTACCTGTTGAAGAACTATGAACGAAAAGTGTATATTATTTTAATGTTTAAAAACAGAAAATTGTTACATTATTTATACCACCAGAGAAAAAGCTTTGCGTGGGCGTTTTTTTATATCTCCCCTTTTTAAGGTGCAAGTAAGCAAACTTTAGCGGTCACAGTCCTGTCAGACCAATGTCACTATCAAGCTTTCCACTGTCTTCCCCCCTGTGATTATTAAAGTTTTTCTGATTCATTAGCAAGGTTGTGTATTTTCACAACAGAGTTTTGACTTATTTTCTGTGTGTTCCGAATGTGTTTTTATACTTTACTAGTATCACACATTTAAATGGGAAGCTTTTTATATCTTGTATGTTATACCTTTTGTACCTTTCTGTCATTACGTTCAAGGTTTTCATTGTTTACAAACAAAACACATCCATCCCCCGCACTTTTGAAAAGCTTGCTACGCCCCTGGGTGTCAGGACACTCGAACCATAACTCTAAACATAGCTGGTGAGTGAAAAACTCTGGCGTCATTTCTAACTTCTTCCTGTGTGAAAAACACGTGTGTGTGTGTGTGTCTTGTGTTCAAAGTCTGTGGATGACAAACACATGAACATCAGCTGTAGATCCAGCAGCTGGTTTCCAGAGCCGAACGTCATGTGGATGTCAGACAGAAGAAGGTTTCTCTCTGCTGGAGGTCATTCTCACAGCCGTGGAGCTGATGGGACGTTGTCTGTCCACAGGTCTCTCTCTCTGACACTCCACAGGTGTTCTGTCTTCTGTCCCTCAACAGTGGAGATGAGAGAGCTGGATATACACAACACAGTCACTTCTTCACGTTCAGGTTAGAAAACATTTCTCCAAGCTTTCCTGTGGCTCAGTGCAGTGGTCAGAGCATGGTGTTAGCAATGCCAAGGTCATGGGTTTGATCCCAGGGGATTACATATAGTCAGAAGCAAAATGAATAGTACAATGCAATGTAAGTCTCTTAGGATAAAAGCGTCTGCCAAATGCATAAATGTAAATGCAAGACGTCAATAAATCATGTGTTTGAGCATCTGTCTTCTGCTGTTCTCTTTCAGACGGTCCATGGAAGACACTTTATCACTTTTGTCATTTTTGCTATTTCTATTTTGGGTCTGTTTGGATTCATCGTTTATAAATGCAGAGAGAAACGAACACGTGAGGTGAACACATCTGAAGACAAAACTTTTCTGCTGCATGTATTCAGAACATGGTTTGTGTTGAAAAGTAATTTTGGTTTCTGTGCAGGAAAGACAACAGATGAATTTATTTTAATTTCACATTCACACACGGGTATTTATGTATAAATTAATTAATTTTACACTTCGTGTTTTTGTGACACTACACTGAAGATCACGACAGAAGAGTGTTCAGTTCACTACATAAGTGGTTTCGTTTAAAGAATTAGAATGAAACTAGAAACTCTCAAATAAGATTTTTTTTAATTCCCTTTTTTTCATTTTAGTTTGTCATGATGTTGTTAGAAAGCTGAGCAAAATTGCAGGTATGCTTATACAAATCTCACTTAATATATCTACTTATTTCTAAAAAAATACAATGAATTTAGAATAAAGAATGATTGTTGGTTTATGTTTACTATCCTGACAGTTGTGATCACTCTCGATTGTGAATCTGCACATCCAGATCTAAAGATTTCTAAGAATCTGTAAGAGTTTCTCTAGTTTATCATCAGAGAGGAGATGAATTTCCATATGAACCGTGTGTATGTGGAGCTCAAACATTCACCTCTGGACGATATTATTGGGACGTTGAGTTGGTAAAAAATAATATAGATCCTAAAAGATTCTGGCTCATTGGTGTAGTGAAAAAAGGGAATTATTGGTCAGCAGATAAAACTGATTTAACTCCATCGACGGGCTTCTGGTTCTTGTGTTTATATTGTCCAAAGGTTTTAACACAAACACTGAGCCACCAATAACTCACTCACTTTCACCCAGACCTCAGCGTGTTGGTGTTCTGTTGGATCATGTTTTAGGTCAGCTGTCATTTCATGACGTCACAGAGTAAACATCTACTGACCATCAGCACTGGATTCTCTGGACCAGTTGTTCCTCTCTTTTATCCTGGTGTATGTGATACAAGTCCATTAACAATTATAGATATTCCAGAACCTGAAGAATCACCTGTAGAGTCCAGTGACCATTTACTGATTTATTCTTTTGTTAGAAAGGATTTGGCTTTCCTCGAGCAACGTTTGTATTTGTTAATATTCTCAAATCTTTGGTCTGTTCAAAGTGTGGGATTTAAGAGGGTCCCAGTGCAGCGTTCTCTACACAAATACTGTTATATATTATTACTTTTCTGCTTGGTGTGGAGTGATAAAAAAAACACGAGATGAATTATTTCTCTTCAAAGTATGTGACTACAATACTTTTATAATACTTTAATTTCTAATGAAAATAAACCGTTTGATGAGATGTGACATGTTAAACGTACTGTATGTGCTAAATGATGTGTTCAGTTATGTTCGGCTGTTTTCTTTTGTGAAGTTGTACTTGTCTTGTTTAAGGGGACTGTCTTGTATTCAGTTATATTGAGTTTGATAATAGAGCTTTTCATGGAAGTAGAGAAGAATGTGAGCGGAGACAGAATATATCCTGATGCTCTTGAAGTTTCTATGTTTTCATTTCATATCTACAGTGGTGTGAAAATGTATTTTCCGCTTCCTGATTTTTAGTTTTTTTTGTCATGCTTAAATGATCCAGATTGTCAAACAAATTTTAATATTACACAAAGAAAACCAGAGCAAATACAAAATGCAGTTTTTAAATGATGGTTTTATTTATTAAGGGAAAAAAACAATAATTTTCATGTCTCTTTCTTATTGTAAAATCATGAACACTGACCTTAACTGAAGCAAGAGAGGCCTGCAGTTTATAAGATGTTGTTCTGGGATCTTTTATGTCCTCCTGGACGAGTCTTCGTTGTGCTCTTGGAGTAATTTTGGAAGGCCGGCGATTCCTGGTACAGTTTACCACTGTTCCATGCGTTCTCCATTTGTGGATAATGGAGGTCCAAAGTCTTAGTAATGGCTTTGAAACACTTTCTAGAATGATACATTTCTATGAGTTTCTCATCTGTTCTTGAATTTCGTTAGATCGCTTCATGATGTATTGCTATTTGAGATCTTCTACACTCCTTCAATTTGTCAGATAGGTTCTACTTCAGTGATTTCTTGATTCAACAGGTCTGGCAGTAATTAGGTCTTGAGTGTGGCTAGTGAAATTTAACTCAGTTATTTAATTCATCTGTTAGTTCATGATTTCCCAAGGGGGCAATTACTTTTTCACATAGGGTCAGAAATGTTTGGATTGTTTTTTCCCTAAATAAATAAAACCATAATTTAAAATTGAATTTTTGTATTTATTCTGGAGTAATGTAAAAATGTGTTTCATGATCTGAATCAGCTTGACAAATATGCAAAAAAACAAAAAATCAGGAAGGGGCAAATACTTTTTCACACCGTAGAGGCTATCTGTTATATGACATGCTGAAATTGTGCAGTAGTTATTTTACCTCTTTATGGCTAATGTTCAGATTTGTATATTCAAATCCTGCTGATAACCATAAAATGTGATGAGATCATATTAAAAGATTATAATGTTCGATGCTGCTGCTGTTTAAAATATTTTTAATAAGCAAGAACGTATTATTGAGTTTGTTTAGTGTTGATGAAGGTTCTCTGGAGAGATTGGTGAATGATGACCATTTTAATCTGATCTGTGTGGATGGGAAACCTTATCACCGTTTGTCTTGATGAAGAGATCACATACAACTATGATTATGGTTGCAAAAGATAAACTTGGCAACGCTAAGGTATTTACAATAATAATTACATAAAGGCCTCGGTTGTACTTAATGTTTTTTAAAAGTGGTTTAAAAAACTAAGATGTCTGCGAAAGGATATGACATACGCCTGTTCTGAGAGATTTATTTCTGCCTTCAAATGCTTTTACATGACATGAACAAATATGTTGATGTGCAATAATAATAATTAAAGAATAAAAAAAAGAGATAAAATAATGATTGTACATCATTCATTGCTCACAGGTTTCATTTAGGGTTTTTATTAATGCTTAAATCAAGAGATGGAAACAAAATGCCAAATACAACAAATCATCCCCAATCAATATTGCTCACAAGATTTATTTGCACCTGCGCTTCAGGCTGCTGCAGAGACTTCTTTTCTGAAGGGAAACGCAAACAGTTTGTTTGTCAATGTGGATTATGACTTTTAATATTCAAGACTCGTTGTGCATATGCCAAGTGAATAATAGTTTACAAACACTTTAGGTTTGTATGTCACTGGTATGGTCACATTCAAGGCTCATGCAGACAGAGACCTTTGAGAATCCTAAAAGATTCCCATACTGTAACCCTACACTCTTGACAGAGGAACGATGCCACAACCGGAAAGTGATGTAAAAAGGTTTAAGCCAAAAACAAGGCCAAATCCAAAAATAAAAATCCAGGGTGTAACAGTTGACATGGAAAACAGGCAACAACTCCAGAGAACTAACCAGGAACATAAACAGGATACAGGGGGTCGAGACTAGACAGTAAAACATACAACTAGACCTGACAAAGAACAAAGAACAAGGCTGAGTATATATATATTCCAGGTGATGAAGTTCAGGTGAGGGTGCAATCATGACGGGTGCAAAGGATGATGGGTAATGTAGTTCGGTAAAGTCAAAAGTCCGGGGTAAGAGAACGGGTCCATCTGGGAAGCGGCGATGATGGAGGGGGCGTGGCTGACCGGTGAGGAGAGCTTGTTACACATACTAGAAAGTTAGAAACACTCTACATATACAAATGATAATAAACTGAACTGCTTGGAAAACAAAACCATGAAAATATTGAAGGATCGGTCGCTGGAGACTTTCTATTGGCTGTTGTTTTGCATTTTTAATGAGGTTGATCCGCGGAAGGTTTGCGTGCTGTTTTGGGCCTGTTTTTGTTAGTCGTTTATTCATCTATTTATGTTTCAAGTTCCGTTTACGTCAATAATGTGTGTAATGAACAATATAATGATTTGAATGATTATTTTGTGCAATGTAGCGCTTAAATGGTGCAACTCAAAAATATTTAGTAGTAACTAAGTGCCCATTTAAAGGAACATTAGGTTTTTAGAAGAATCTATTGACAGAAATGCAACATAATATACAAAACTATTTCTACAGAGGTGTATAAAGACCTCACGTAATGAAGCGTTATGTTTTTTATATCTTAGAATAAGCTGTTTATCTACATAAAGAGCAGCCCAACATACCTTGAATTCTCACCATGTTTTGTACAGCAGCCCTAAGCATACAAACAACTCAACTACGCTCGTCTCCTCCTCTATATCCATTTGGACAACATGCGTGAGTGACTATATGAAGTGTTTTTGAAGGTGAATGAAAGGTCGCCGTAGGTGGTCTGGCGATCTGCGGACAAAGGTGAGAGTGGTGGTGATAAACGAAAAAGTTCTGTACACGCACCTGCCAGAATCTGCCTCCTGATGTCTCCGGAGACGGGGTTGGCTCCAGAACCGGGGCATTGGTTGGGACCGACATGCCTGCTGCTGTGGCCAATGAAAAATGAGGGCGGGCCAGAGGCAGAGAGTGTAGGGAAGGAATTGCCGCCACTGGAGCAGCTAATGGAGGCAGACAGGGAAGGGGCCAGAGGGAAAGAGGGCAGGACGTGGGCCTGAGGGAGAGAGGGGAGGCTTGAGTGTGGTGGACTAGAGAAGGAAGTCTCTCGTAAGATGTCGACGGCAGCGCCGCTGCCCATGAGCATGCTGGGGGGAAGGGAAACTAATGTCGGTGGTCCGGAGCCGCCGGCGGAGGAATGCTCACGCTGATGGGGTGGGAACTGAGTGTTGGAAAGCCGCAGGAGGCAGCAGCTGCTGGGCGTCTGTATCTTGAGGAGTCTAGAGCGCTGCCCAGACTTGCCGAAGGCCTCCGATGGTGCAGGTAAGAACAGCTGCCTTGTTTATGTCGTGGAACACAGAAGGCAGACGAGAAGACAGGAACAGAGGACCCATTTGCAGACAGCGGGTAAGGGGTTAACAAGGAGTTTAATAAACAATAAACCAGTCAAAACAAAAAACCATGAGGGAGTAAAACAACAGAACGGTTAGTGCACACAAGAACTCACTACGCTGACTAGACTAGACACGACATAGACATGACTACAAATAACTAAACTAGACTTACATGACAATCAGGAGAAGGTGGGTGACACAGACACATATTAAAAACTCCAAAAACTAACACAATGATCCAGCATAAGACACAGGGACATTAAGTAAGGGAGCAAATCAGGAAGCAACAGCTGTGGGGCATGAAATCATAACGAGCACTAATGAGAAAACAAGAGGGCAGGAACAAAGACAAGACCGGAGAGAAAGTATGGCGAGCCATAAGTGCCAGAATTGTCTCTCTCCTCATAAAACATGAGGTTCTGTCATGATCCCGACACTAGGCCAAAGAGAATGACAGCTAACTAACAACAAACTAACAACAACTAAGTTGAAGCGTAAAGTTACTAATAAACTAAATATATTTAGCCTGCCGTCAGGAGCAACTGTAGGAATAATTCCCTGAACTAGCGCACCTCTGTGTTTTATATTTAATTGACAATCATGTCATATATTGTGAATTAATTATGCTGGATTTTTTTTACTATTCCATTTAATTAAAAACATATTTTACTTTATGTTATGTAAAATCCCTTTAAATCAAGAACATTTTGAAATTTACATCATTTCTGTCACGAAACGGAATGACAGAACCCAGAGCAATGCAGTGAACAGTAAACAAAAAAGTATTTATTTAAATTACAAACCCAAAACAAAACCCATGATGGGGAAAAACAGGAAACAATACTGACTACAAAAGAAACACTTCCCACGAGGGGGAATAAACTGAGGAGTCAAAAACGTATACTTCAAGAAAAGCAAACTAAACAGGCATTTACAGTACATTTATTCATTTAGCAGATGCTTTTATCCAAAGCGACTTACAAGTAGGGTGCAATGGGCAGCTATCACTGCAGAGCAGACAGGGGTAAGGTGTCTTCCTCAAGGGCACTTCAGTCATTTGCTGGTGGCACAGATAACACTGCGACTAGCACTAAACAACATGAAATAACGACAACAATCCGACAAGGAACAGAGAAACAAAATTGTAAGTTTGACACCATGCTGTACCAACAGAGGCTGAATCTGTGCCTTAAAAACCGCCGGTGAACCACCAGGTCATTGTTTGGTGGGAAGGGATTTAAATAGGGAATAACTAACAAGGGATCATTACAAAAGGGAGGAGGTGACAGAGATTAGACACTATGGTTATGGGAGACATATGGGCGGGGAGACATGACACGAGGACACGCAGCGGAAAGTAACAACAAAAGCCACGTGTCCTCACACAAAACACATCAAAACATAAAGACGTGGAACTGTCACAACTCTGTCCAGGGAGTTAGTAAGGCTGCTATTTGACATTTGAAAGTAAACGTCATATTAAACGACTACACATTACTTTACGGAGAGCTTGCGAACATCTAGTTACGTTCTAACTTAAGACCAAATGGTGGAACCGAATATCTTACAGATTTAGTCACAAACTAGCTAGTAGTTACAAAGCCTCTAGTGTGAACTTTACGTTCGTATACTTACGAATGGCTGGTGGAACTCTTCCCTAAATGAAGATGAACTGGTGACGTCGTCAGAACTGGGTTTGCTGGGTTTTCTGTCGATAATGTTTTGCTCGTGTTCTTCTGCCAACAACGAGTACAAAATATCCACGTGCTCATAAGAGAATTGGAATTCTTGTCAAATCAAATTGTTGTACCCGATCTGATATAAATAATAACACACTGCCTCCACAAAGCTCTTAAACACTGTAACTGCACACGCAGCATGTCAATCATTTCAAATTTAGCTGACACATATCAAGGTCTGCATTCATTACAAACAAGCAAATATTTCAAATCAACAGTTCATATAATTCGTATAATCATTCATGGAGTTTTTTATTCAAACAACAACTTGTAACTAATCGTGTTGTTTGCTCAGATTACTCTGCATGTTTGAACTAAATAATATCTGACTGTCATGGATTTCCAGAGAAAGCAGTTCATGAGTCTCATGTTCTTCAGTCATGGATTGATTCTACTCAAGCAGTGATGGAGCTGCTGTACCACAAAAGTCCACTAGGGGTCGGGCAAGGATCAATGACGATTCCTAATTTTCTCTTTTGTCATTATAAAAAAACAATTCAAATTCATCTTCATTCTTTCCGCGAAAGGTTTGCGTGTTGCTTTGAGGCTGTTTTTAATAGTTCATTAACATAAATATGTTTCAAGTCCCGTTTTGGCCAATAATGCTTGTAATAAACACGTTTGTGATTGCTGATGCAGATCTTTTGTTAAGTTGCCGTTGTGTCACGTGATCTTTGGAGCTAAAAACTTTATTAGACAATACATATAAATTGGGTTTCTAACTCAAGTTGTTCTTTTTTTTCTCTTTTAATTAACGTGTTATCATTTTAATAATAAATCTTACAGTTTTTTTTGGATTGCCTACACACTAAAATTAAAAGTTGAACACTATTAGCAAAACCTTACACTCAAGAAGCAAAACATCAGGCCATATTTGCACAACTATAAGCACATTGTCAACCTCACACTTGTTGCAAAACTCTACACACAGTGATTTGCAAAACACTAAACACACTTAACATAGATTACACACAAAAATCTATCATGAAGTTACTTCCTTGCAATACCAAAGCACTGACTGTCAAATTACCACACCGGCCTACCAATTGGTTCAACACAGTCATCAGGTGTGCAAACACTTGTTTGCTTAATTGTAGACACACCACTCAGGTGTAAGCACTATTAAAAGCAGCAGGTGAGTTCATCAGTCTTCAGGCACAATGGAAAGAGTCAGAGAAAGAGTAAGACGAGGAGGAGAACGAGGAGGAGAACGAGGAGGAGAACGAGGAGGAGAACGAGGAGGAGAACGAGGAGGAGAACGAGGAGGAGAACGAGGAGGAGAACGAGGAGGAGAACGAGGAGGAGAACGAGGAGGAGAACGAGGAGGAAGAGGAGGAGAACGAGGAGGAGAACGAGGAGGAGAACGAGGAGGAGAACGAGGAGGAGAACGAGGAGGAGAACGAGGAGGAGAACGAGGAGGAGAACGAGGAGGAAGGAGAGGAAGAGGAGGAGAACGAGGAGGAGAACGAGGAGGAGAACGAGGAGGAGAACGAGGAGGAAGGAGAGGAAGAGGAGGAGAACGAGGAAGGAGAGGAAGAGGAGGAGAACGAGGAGGAGAACGAGGAGGAAGGAGAGGAAGAGGAGGAGAACGAGGAGGAGAACGAGGAGGAAGGAGAGGAAGAGGAGGAGAACGAGGAAGGAGAGGAAGAGGAGGAGAACGAGGAGGAGAACGAGGAGGAGAACGAGGAGGAGAACGAGGAGGAAGGAGAGGAAGAGGAGGAGAACGAGGAAGGAGAGGAAGAGGAGGAGAACGAGGAGGAGAACGAGGAGGAGAACGAGGAGGAGAACGAGGAGGAGAACGAGGAGGAAGGAGAGGAAGAGGAGGAGAACGAGGAGGAGAACGAGGAGGAGAACGAGGAGGAAGGAGAGGAAGAGGAGGAGAACGAGGAAGGAGAGGAAGAGGAGGAGAACGAGGAGGAGAACGAGGAGGAGAACGAGGAGGAAGGAGAGGAAGAGGAGGAGAACGAGGAAGGAGAGGAAGAGGAGGAGAACGAGGAGGAGAACGAGGAGGAGAACGAGGAGGAGAACGAGGAGGAGAACGAGGAGGAAGGAGAGGAAGAGGAGGAGAACGAGGAGGAAGGGGAATCAACAGAGGAGGAATCAACATAGGTAGAGGAAGACAAGAAGGTGCTCAAAGAGGACCGAATCTGACAAACGAGATCCGTGCAACACTGGTTGACCACGTTGTCAACCATGGCCTGACGCTGAGGGAGGCTGGACTGCGAGTGCAGCCAAATCTAAGCCGATACACAGTGGCAAGTGTGATAAGAACATTTCGACTGGAAAATAGGTATTGTAAAAATATCATCATATCAAAAACATCTGCACAGTTTCAGTAACTGCTTACAGTACTGTATTATATGCACTTTCAGCACTTCTGTTACCTTTTCCTGTGAAATTACTGTACTATAATAGTATACTATTTTTTTTTTCTACATAGGATTGAGGGTCAGGAACGACAAGGGGGAAGGCCTCCTATGTTCACAGAACAGCAAGAGAGGGAGATTGTAAACATGGTTTTGGCAAACAATGCTATAACACTCAATCAGCTCCAAGCAAACATTATCAATAACCACGCCAGTTTCAACGATATCCATCAGGTTTCAACATCAACACTGGCACGCATCCTAAAGAAAAACCATATTCAAATGAAGCAAATTTATCGAGTGCCTTTCGAGCGCAATTCCAAAAGGGTGAAACGACTGCGGCATGATTATGCAGAGGTATGTTCTCACTTTAGCAGTGTGATCTTGCATACTGTCTCATAATCTTTTACTGTACTGTAATATGTATACTAGATCTACACTGAACTACACAATTTTGCTTGACATTGTTCTTCAGGGAGTTTTACAAATGGATGGAGAGGAGATCCAGCATGAGTTCATTTATGTAGATGAGGCTGGGTTCAACCTGACGAGAACACGAAGGAGGGGAAGAAACATCATTGGCCACAGGGCTATAGTCAATGTCACAGCGCAACATGGTAGTAATATAACACTCTGTGCAGCCATTACACAGAATGGGGTCCTCCACCGCCATGCCCATATGGGCCCTTACAACACAGCACTCATACTTACATTCTTGGACCAATTGCACAACATAACAGCAGAAAATCAGATCGATCATATGCAATACATTGTTGTCTGGGACATGTGTCTTTCCACCGCTCTGCTCTGGTTCAGAACTGGTTTCAGCAACATCCACATTTCACCGTCCTATATCTTCCACCATACTCTCCATTCCTCAACCCTATAGAAGAATTTTTCTCGGCATGGCGGTGGAAGGTATATGATCTCCGTCTCCAGGGTGAGGTACCCCTCATCCAAGCCATGGAGGAGGCCTGTGACCAGATGGAGGTAGCAGCAATGCAAGGATGGATAGGTCATTCAAGACGTTTCTTTCCAAGGTGTCTTGCTAATGACAACATTGCCTGCGATGTTGATGAAATTCTCTGGCCACATCCAGCTATGAGACAATGTCTAGTTTTTTTTCATTTGCTTTTTACAGTTATCTTACAGTACAATACGTAAAGTGACATTTTGTTACAGTATTATGAATCTCCATGTCAACATTTTGGGCATGTTGAGAAATAAATGAGTTTCTTCCGTCTAGAACATTGGTCTTGTGTAGTGTTTGGTGGATTTACATTATATTTGTACTTTGTTGATGGTAGCCTACTCTAATCATAGGGAAGTAGAAGTACTGAAAGTGTTTTAGGTTTATCACAGCAGTGTGTAACTCGTGCAAACAGAGTATAGTAATGTGAAACGTGTGTGTTTCATATGGTAACAAAGTGTGTTTTTTAAACCGAAGTCTATAGTTTTTACAAGAGTGTGTAATTATGCAAAGGATCTGTAGTGTTTTGCTAATTGGGTGTGTGGTTGTGCTAATTGTGTGTAGTATTTTGAAAACACGGGCCCTGTTTTGAAAATCGTGCTTAAGCAATCCAAAAAAACTGTAATAGCAAATATAAATTATCGTATTGAGATGATTTTGCAATATTTATTGGAGCAAATGCTGAAAACAACTCTGAATAATATTCAACCAATTATGTAAAAATGGTAAAAAAACACATTATTGCACTTAAGTAAAGGATTTTTAATCCACATTATTCCACGATTGTTGAATAAATTAACACTGAAGTGCTTTTATTTATGTCAATGCTGATAACAAGAAATCACCGTAGTGATGAACAGTGATGTCTTATATTGTAATTACACTTAAAGGGTTCAAATGAAAACAACCTTTATTCATCTTCACAACACAAGTTTAAAACAAGCTTTCTTGTCTTTTGTCGAGGTCACTGGCCCTTGCAACAGAATTGACATTCACTTTTTCCTTTGTTCTTTTGGGGGAAAGTTACACTGTAATATTGTTTTATTATAAAATATCAGAAATTAGAAAAAAACAGATTTTAAGGAACATTTCTTTTATCACTACATTTATGGTCAAATATAGAGACCCCCTTCATTCTGATGCGTTATTAAAGGGGTCATATGACACGGCTAAAACAACGTGCATGTTTGTATCTCCTCTCTGAAACGTGCAGATATTTTAACAAAGCTCATGGCTCTGAAAAGTGAGGTGTGCTCTGATTGGCCAGTTCACCAGTGTGTAGTGATTGGTGGAATACTGCAAGCATGTGAGGGAAATGTAACGCCTCTGACCATATTTGGAACATCAGGTTCCTCTTCAATTGTACTTACAGGTATACCATCTTACTTGAGTATATATTTGTGCGGTCTTAGTCACATCAGAACACCAATTGATGTAGATTTTTGGGGGTGTGGTTACACGAGGGGTTTCAGGCAGGTCTGGGTGAGCATTTGCTTTCAGTTAGAATGATTCTTTTGTTCCCACACTTTCATTTATGCCATTTTATGTGTCTAATACATGCATGAGCAACTTAAAACACACCAAAGACACAGAAAAACATGTATTTGCGCCATTTGACCTCTTTAACTCATGTATGGGTATTAGTGGTGGGCATAGATTAATTTTTTTAATCTAGATTAATCTAGATTAATCTTGGAATTAATCTAGATTAATCTAGATTAAAATGGCTCATTTGAATTCTGCCGAAGGCATTCAGAATATGTGTGCTACCCAAATAATGACTAAAAGTAAGTCTTTGAGAACGGGTTTCTCAAGCCAGGTGGCGCATTAGACCAGGGGCTCATCTCCTGTTTCCAAAATGCATCACAAACTGCTTGAGAAAGCTGTTCTACTATGATAATTGGTGATGAAAATTAAATTATGTTCAATAAAATGAACTTGTGTTTACTTCCTCATTAGCTAAGGGATGCTTTCGTTTAGGTGGTACTTGACTGGAAGAGCTCCTACAGTACATTTGCATTTAGTCATTTAGCAGACGCTTTTATCCAAAGCGACTTACAAAGAGTCAGGGAGCAACAAGCGATATGTCATACAGGAGCCATAATACATTAGATCTCAATACAAAGTTACTGGTTTCAACTAAAGCTAGACCACTACCTGTTGAGAGAAAGTGTTTTTTTTTAAACCAATTCCTTATTGCACAAGGTGCAAACAACCTTAGTCTTGTCGATGTTTCTATTGGGAAGCTTCTTAAAAATTAATATTCCCTGAAGCAAACCCGGCGGCTTCATAGCTGCATCCATGTTAGCACGTCACGTTTGATGCGGTAATTTCACAGTAACGTTATGTTGTGTTCAGACCAAACGCGAATGGCGTGTCAAGCGCGAGTGATTTATATGTTAATGCAAAGAGGCAATAGACCTACTTGCTGCGCGAATCGCGCGAATGAAGCCCTGGTTATGAGATGATGAGGCGGCTTCTTCTTCCGCGAATGACGCGAATCACGCGAGTTGAAAAATCTTGTTCTCGCCCCGTACAGTGCAATTCAGCTAGGTACACATCCACGCTAAAATATCAAGGTGAAAGACATCATAGCTTGCGTAGTATAGACCCAGCTCCCAACACAACTTTGAGAATAGATTAACGGCGACATTTTTTTTATCGCGCGATAACGCCGTTAACGGCCCACCACTAGGGTATATTAGATTATTCAATATGATATTGTTTGATATTTTAAGTGAATATAGTAGAAACATGTGTTTAAAGCAAAACATATCAACTAATATTGTGCAACAGAATTTATTCTAAACTTAGAGCTGTAATACTAAAGTTAAAGCACCACTTTCTCAAAAGATTTAACATTGAACACTTTGAATAGTATTCAGCATCATAAACTAGTGATATTTGACTAAATATGTGATTGTACATGTCCTGTAAACTTCATGATGATCATGATGAAGTATTTAAACTGAATGTTTATCATCATCACTGTGATTTTCTTTCTCAGACGTGTGTGTAGCGTGAACTGAACACATGAACAGAATATTTCCAAATAGAGGAATCTCCCCCGCCTGAAAGAATCACTGAAATGAGGAATTGAGATTTATTTCACCACAGTCCTAAACTCTTCCCGTGTGCCTTTTTGAATGTGTGAAAAGTTTTGAAAATGTGGTTTCAGTATTCAGAATTTCCAATTCCCAGCATGCTTTGCGTCAGACTGCATCTGAGAGTAAATAAAAATATATATTTTTAATATGTTTTAGTAAAGTTAAAGACTTGTTATTGTTTAATGTTCACTTCTCTTAGATATTTAGAAGAGTTTGACATATTTTTCAGATTTGTGGTTACCATTGTTCAGAAGAGTGGTGCATGTGCCTAGTGTCACAAATCACATTAACATTCCGGCATGGATCAGATGCTTTTATCCAAAGCGATTTACAGAGAAGATAAAGGAAACAAAACAGTGAAAACTATTTGTCAATAGGAGTAGAGAAATAGAGAATAGAGAAATGTCTCTGATATAAAGTGTGTAGTGTGAATATACTGTGTGTTTACAGTTTGTCTCGATTGCTTAAACACATTAAAAAAAATTATGTCTCCTTTTCTTGAAACTCTAAACACAAATCCATAACTTTTCACCCAACTCATTAAACATCCTATGTTGTAGCGAAAAACAACAAACAAGCTTTAGAAAAAAATACAAAATTACACCACTGATACGGGAAGTAATCTTAGATGAAAGTAGATAAAATAGACAAGTTCAAAACTTGGATATGCAACACAATACAGAATACAATTGCACAAATATATAAATAAACATGGCATCCTCTGCACCTTTGGCCCAAATTTCGATACGGGATACTATTGCAATTTCTTGGTCTTCTGACAAAATATATTTTGTAAGTAGTCGTCTCTGAGTAAAAAATGCTACAAATAATCTTGACGATCACAGATTAGAGGATGTACACGTGCTACAGTTTACTGGGTCCAGAATAGTGAAATGTCTCTGATATAAAGTGTGTAGTGTGATGAGACTGTATGTTGACTGTAAGTATAAAGTCCAGTAGATGATTGTAGGATGAGCTCCTGTTGATATGATCCTGAGATTCTCATGTGTGTGTCATCAGTTTTGACACTGAATGTTCACTGACTGATAAATGTGTGTTATTAGAGTTTACATGTAGACACTTCACTTCATTATATTGTGTGTTTGTGTCTTCTGAATGAGAACATGCTCAAATCTTTGCAAATTGAGGCTGTTTGTGTGTGCGGTTTGTACAAGTTGGTGTGTTGTTCTGAGAATGTGTTTATAGTTGTGAGAAAATGGTGAATTGTTTCATGAATCACGTGTTAGCAATCGAGAAGAACTGTAAAGCACAGAACTCAGGATGGGTTAGAAATGACAAGTAATGTTTCGGAGCAGCTGACTGCTGTTAAACTAATGAGAAATGAAACAAAGTTGAAATGATGCGATGATGATGTGATGAAACACAGTCACGTCACGTGACACACACACAGTTGAGGGCGTTGAGAAGTATTTTGAGGGCAGTTGACTTGAAGAGGTCATGATGATCAGAGGTGTTGTTCATCATCAGATGCTTTCACTGAAGAGATGCTGTCGATCTGTTCATCACTGCTCAGCTTTAATCTACAGACAACATTCACGTGATGTGGACACGGTCAGGTACTCACTTTCCATTCATATTCATGAACTTTATTTATACTGTAGAAATGTAAAGAACACAAACACAGAAGAGTAGAAGTGTTTCAGTTATCATGTATGGCATGAATTGATCTTCATCTTGTAGTGGCTCACAGGTGTTCAGTGGTCAGTATAGCAGTGACAGACCCTTGAGAACACTGGTTTGTTTTTAGAATGGAGGAGATGATGTTGCGTCCCGTCAGAGGTCATGATGTGAGGCTGAAGATGCTCGCTGCACCCGTCAATCCAGCTGACATCAACATGATCCAGGGTTCAGTACACACACACGCACATACACACACAGAGTTTCTAATGTCTGACAGTCCAGATGTTCTTACACATGATGTCTGGTGTTGTGAGATGGAGAACGTCACGACTCTTTGGTGTTGTCTCTGTAGGTTCATACCCGATCCTGCGTCCTCTGCCTGCTGTGGGGGGGAATGAGGGGGTGGGAGAGGTGTTAGAGGTGGGCAGTGATGTCACAGCTCTCAAGCCTGGTGATTGGGTCGTGCCCATTGATGCTGGATTTGGTAAATAGATATTTGAGTATCACTGTTGTGCAATTACATCAGAAACTTTTTGCAATCCTCAGTCCAGTTCCTACAGGTGTGTGTGTGTGTGGTACCTGGAGGACAGATGTTGTGTGTTTGGATCATGACGTGTGTGTGTGTGTGTGTGTAAAGATCATGACGCGTGTGTGTGTGTATGTGTAAGGAAAATGAAGTGTGTGTGTGTGTGTCAGGTACCTGTAGGACAGATGTTGTGTGTTTGGATCATGACGTCTGTGTGTGTGTGTGTAAAGATCATGACGTGTGTGTGTGTGTGTGTGTCAGGTACCTGGAGGACAGATGTTGTGTGTTTGGATCATGACGTCTGTGTGTGTGTGTGTAAAGATCATGACGTGTGTGTGTGTGTGTGTGTAAAGATAATGACGTCTGTGTGTGTAAAGATAATGACGTGTGTGTGTGTGTGTGTAAAGATAATGACGTCTGTGTGTGTAAAGATCATGACGTGTGTGTGTGTGTGTGTGTGTGTGTGTAAAGATAATGACGTCTGTGTGTGTAAAGATAATGACGTGTGTGTGTGTGTGTGTGTGTAAAGATAATGACGTCTGTGTGTGTAAAGATCATGACGTGTGTGTGTGTGTGTGTGTGTGTGTAAAGATAATGACGTCTGTGTGTGTGTGTGTGTGTGTAAAGATAATGACGTCTGTGTGTGTAAAGATCATGACGTGTGTGTGTGTGTGTGTGTGTGTGTGTAAAGATAATGACGTGTGTGTGTGTGTGTGTGTGTGTGTGTAAAGATAATGACGTCTGTGTGTGTAAAGATCATGACGTGTGTGTGTGTGTGTGTGTGTGTAAAGATAATGACGTCTATGTGTGTAAAGATAATGACGTGTGTATGTGTGTGTGTGTAAAGATAATGACGTCTGTGTGTGTAAAGATCATGACGTGTGTGTGTGTGTAAAGATAATGACGTCTGTGTGTGTAAAGACAATGACGTGTGTGTGTGTGTGTCAGGTACCTGGAGGACAGATGTTGTGTGTTTGGATCATGACGCCTGTGTGTGTGTGTAAAGATCATGAAGTGTTAGTGTGTGTAAAGATAATGACGTGTTTCTGTGTGTGTCAGGTACCTGGAGGACAGATGTTGTGTGTTTGGATCGTGACGTCTGTGTGTGTGTGTGTGTGTGTAAAGATCATGACGTGTGTGTGTGTGTGTGTAAAGATAATGACGTCTGTGTGTGTAAAGATAATGACGTCTGTGTGTGTAAAGATAATGACGTGTGTGTGTGTGTGTGTGTGTAAAGATAATGACGTCTGTGTGTGTAAAGATCATGACGTGTGTGTGTGTGTGTGTGTGTGTGTGTAAAGATAATGACGTCTGTGTGTGTGTGTGTGTGTGTGTAAAGATAATGACGTCTGTGTGTGTAAAGATCATGACGTGTGTGTGTGTGTGTGTGTGTGTGTGTAAAGATAATGACGTGTGTGTGTGTGTGTGTGTGTAAAGATAATGACGTCTGTGTGTGTAAAGATCATGACGTGTGTGTGTGTGTGTGTGTGTGTGTGTGTGTGTGTAAAGATAATGACGTCTGTGTGTGTAAAGATAATGACGTGTGTATGTGTGTGTGTGTAAAGATAATGACGTCTGTGTGTGTAAAGATCATGACGTGTGTGTGTGTGTAAAGATAATGACGTCTGTGTGTGTAAAGACAATGACGTGTGTGTGTGTGTGTCAGGTACCTGGAGGACAGATGTTGTGTGTTTGGATCATGACGCCTGTGTGTGTGTGTAAAGATCATGAAGTGTTAGTGTGTGTAAAGATAATGACGTGTTTCTGTGTGTGTCAGGTACCTGGAGGACAGATGTTGTGTGTTTGGATCGTGACGTCTGTGTGTGTGTGTGTGTGTGTAAAGATCATGACGTGTGTGTGTGTGTGTGTAAAGATAATGACGTGTGTGTGTAAAGATAATGAAGTGTGTATGTGTGTGTGTCTGGTACCTGGAGGACAGATGTTGTGTGTTTGGATCGTGACGTCTGTGTGTGTGTGTGTAAAGATCATGACGTGTGTGTGTGTGTGTGTAAAGATAATGACGTGTGTGTGTAAAGATAATGACGTGTGTGTGTGTGTGTGTCTGGTACCTGGAGGACAGATGTTGTGTGTTTGGATCGTGACGTCTGTGTGTGTGTGTGTAAAGATCATGCCGTGTGTGTGTGTGTTTGTGTAAAGATAATGACATGTGTGTGTAAAGATAATGACCTGTGTGTGTGTGTGTGTGTGTAAAGATCATGACGTGTGTGTGTGTGTGTAAAGATAATGACGTGTGTGTGTAAAGATAATGACGTGTGTGTGTGTAAAGATCATGACGTGTGTGTGAGTGTGTGTAAAGATAATGACGTGTGTGTGTGTGTGTGTGTGTGTGTGTGTGTGTAAAGATAATGACCTGTGTGTGTGTGTGTGTGTGTGTGTAAAGATCAAGACGGGTGTGTGTGTGTGTGTAAAGATAATGACGTGTGTGTGTAAAGATAATGACGTGTGTGTGTGTAAAGATCATGACGTGTGTGTGAGTGTGTGTAAAGATAATGACGTGTGTGTGTAAAGATAATGACGTGTGTGTGTGTGTGTCAGGTACCTGGAGGACAGGTGTTGTGTGTGAGGATGAAGATGTGATGTCTGTATGTAAACACATCTCTGTATTGGGAGCTGCTACAGTGTTTGTGAATCCCTGCACTGCATACAGAATGCTGAAAGACTTTCAAGCCCTCACACCAGGTAGCAAACACTCTCTCTCTTTACATGTGTGGTCATTTGATCATCTGTTTGAGTGCCCATCTCTCTCTCTCTGTGTGTGTGTGTGTGTGTGTGTGTGTAGGTTGTACAGTCCTTCAGAACGGATCGAACAGTGCGGTGGGACGTTCCGTCATTCAGATGGCTTTAGCTCTTGGGCTTCATACTATAAACATCATCAGAGACAGGTACACATACAGTACACGCCACCGTCATGTGTCACAGAACATGCTCTTATCTCACATTCAGATATCTATAAATCACTGCTGCTTATCTTATAAGACACGTCTAAACGCACAGGGTAGTTCTACCAGAAGGACTCGGGAGGCGAATGTTGAGTATTGAACATTAGACAGAATATATGGTTATAGTAAAGATGGATATTGGTTGTCTTTGGAGTAGGCCCTGTCCGTGGCTCGCATCCAGAGGGCCAAGAAGTCCTCCACTTCCCGCCTTGAGATGAAGGCGGGGGGCGTAGCCAACCCCTGAGAATGGTGGTAGGCTTACCTCTGGAGCGTGGCCTACCTCCCAAAACAAAAGGGATTTCTACTCACCCGCTGTTTGGAGTCTCTAGCGGTTCCTGCAGAACGAGATTAAATGCAATGTTAATGATATAAACAATTGAGCGGTCGCTGCGCCGTAAGCAACACTGAGGCGAGGCCCCTATAGGCCACAACACTGAGGCGAGGCTCCTATAGGCCACAACACTGAGGCGAGGCTCCTATAGGCCACAACACTGAGGCGAGGCTCCTATAGGCCACAACACTGAGGCGAGGCCCCGATAGGCCACAACACTGACAAGAGCACGATAGGCCCCAGTGACAGAAGGCCCTGGTAGGCCACAACACTGACAAGGCCACGATAGGCCACACAACACAATAGGCCCCGGTGACTGACGAAACAAAACACCACCACCAGTAATTGCATGATTTACCTGGATCTTGGCCTGATAGGGCTCGTCGAGCTGCTGTGATGGTAGAGGAGTCCAGCCTTTTTAAGACACATAAGCGGAGGATGACCATCTACCTGTCCGTTTAATAGTTTCCATTGGAATTCCGCGTTCAGCAGCGGTAGTGGCTGCTTCGATCCTGAAGGAGTGTCAGTATTCAGGAGGGGCGAAGATAGAGATGACGCCTCGATAGGCCACAACATAGATACGAGGCCTCAATGGGCCACAACATGGAAACAAGTGTTCCGGTAAGCGACACACCATTGCTAGTAAATGCATGAAATACCTTGATCTTGACTTGAAAGAGCTTGTTGGGCTTCCATGATGGTTTTGGAGTCAGGTCTTATGTAGGGCTCGAATGCAGACGACAACCATCTGCACTCCAGCTTATTCAAATCCTCACTCAGCAGCTTCTTAGCTGCTCCGATCCCAAAGTGTTGTCTGGTATAGGAGGGGTGATAGATCACATGTTCTTAATCAAGCTTAAGTGGCAGGTCCTCCCTTAAGTAAAATAAAAGAGTGGGAAAGAGTTATGCAACCATCTTTAAAATAAAGCGTCATTGAAGTTGTGGGCCGGTACGATAGACAGATGCTTGGATAGGCATGATGTGAAGATGGGACCATGATACCCGGAACAAAAGGCTATAGTGACTGATAATGAACATGATCGAAGAGTAATGAATGAGAAAACGAGACACCACCACCAGTTATTTCACAAAATACTTAAGAGGAGATGAACAAACTCACCGGATCGTGGGTGAAGCTTCATATTACCGTGATACTTAAGTAAAAGAGCGTTTTGCAGTGTATATGTGTCAAATATATACGACACCAGCATATCCATGAAAAATATATATTGTGACTTGAGTTTGCTGAGCCTTCAGGGTTTAACTTATGCTTTCATTTTTCAAAACTCGGAGGGTAATTAACCAAATGTGTGAATTAATTCCGTCAAGGATTTAATTGTATTCGACGAGAATAATTTCCACACTGAAATCCTGTCATGAGTGTTTAGTCTTTAGGTAACGAGTGTATAGATGGGGCTAAATATACTAAGCACATCATGATTCTTGAATTAAGGCTGCTGGTATACGACGTCATATATGGAATGCACTTAATGTTTCAGGTTCGTAATCCGCTCTTGAAAGTCTTAATCGTTACAGGATCACGGCCTGGTTTGGAAATTTCTTTCCAACGAAAGACGATTGACTCGTGTCCGTGAATAAGCCATGAAAATCGATGGAATAAAACAACATGAGACCATGCAGGCTTTATGTGACAGGCGATGATGAGAAAGCAATATCAGTACAGATTCTGGACTTCCCATTTTAGCGAGTACCAACTCCTTCCATCAGGAAGAGACTGAGAATACCAAGTGTAAAACAATAAGACTTTGTTTCCGTTCCGGCCTCGATAAATGATGGATTTTTACCAGGGACAAGGGGAGGCGATCTGATGATCTTACATTATGATGGATCTTGAAGGCATCCTCAATCCTCTTTGGACGGACACGATGATCTTGTTCTTGACTGTCACCTAAAACGAGAGTTGTGTTAATATCATTTTGCACCAGACAGCCCCATTGGCGTATTAGGTTGAATCACTCTTGTTGTGTTGCGTGGTTTAACAAGTGCGATACGTTTTTTCAAGAGCACTAGACAGAGCGGCTTGTTTGTGAAAAGTATGCTTGTCCTTCTGCTTCTTTGTGTGTGATGCCGATTGAAGGCACGCCCTCGTTCACTTCGTTTTTTCTAATTGTGATTGAAACTCGTTCCGGCTGCATGGAGTTCATATAGCCTGTGTCTAGAGCCACGTAACTTCCGATTTGGCATGAGTCTAGCAACCGCAACTGCAGAGTTATTTTTTCTTTTTGGCCTACAGGATTTGGGCCAAACTGTTTTGGCAAACAATAAAGTTTGTTCCAGCTGTGTCATATCACCCCTTAACTTATCTCTGTCTTCACAACAACTGAATAAGCAAACTACTGATTGCCCAAATAACGCAAACGCGACGAAAACAGATGGAGCAGCGAACGCAATTAGCGTAACCGCTGTAACCATTCTTTGCTCCTGCAACAAAATATATATCTACGTTTAACAGTGAAAATGCGCGCTGCGCAAATATGGATTCTCTGGTAAAGAGGCAACCACAGAATCTAATCACTGACCGCTCAACGTTGTACTGTGAAAATACGACTACTACTATGTTTTATTTACAGGCGCCTTACTGACACTCGAGGACACAGTACAGCAAATAGTCACAACAGTCATCAAATAAAAACAATTAATACAAGCTAGATATAAACATGGGATAGGCACAGAAATAAATTCACAGAAAAGCCAGCCTAAAAAAGTATGTTTTTAAAACGAGATTGAAAAAATTTTTTTTTGCTAATTTTAACATCCTGCGAATGAGTTCCAAAGGTAGGGAGCTGAGTGACTGAAGCTCGAGAACCCATAGCTGTGCGTGTTCGAGGAAGAACAAGATTAGATGCAAAAGATGATCTGAAAGTGCGAGTGGGAGTATAGTTTTGAAGGAGTTCTTCCAAGTAGCTTTTCAACGCTTTGTAGACAGGATTATTTTAAATTTAATTTGACATTTCATCGGAAGCCAGTGCAAGTGTTGTAATGTGGGAGTAATATGCTCAGCTCTAGAAGTCCGACAGATGATTTGTGCTGGAGAGTTTTGAACCATCTTTAATTTATGAAGTAGCTTTGACGGTGAAAATAGGGCCTGTGGCCACTGAAGTAACGGTGTTTCCCCGTATCTTGTTATAAATCCGCCGTCATAATTAAAAACAGCAGTTAAGTGTAGGGAAGCAAGGCCAAATTTTTTTTTTTTTACGAAAAACATGCCATGAGGACAAGGCCAAAACAATATGACATTGGAAGAGAGGTTGCGGACTGATCGACTGTCACGATCACCATGCTGGCCATTAGCTGAACGGCCGCCAGGAAAGCAATAAAAGCAAGAATATCTTTCCTGTTTCCTTTATTAGTTGGTAAAACACGCGCGGGACGGTTTACGTCTCTCTTCGCTGCTCAGCTGTTCCGATGTTAACATGCGCTATACACTCCAGGCCATTTGTGATGCTGTTACATCTATGCTGCATTGAAACAAACAGACCAGCACGCACGTTTAAATGCATAACACTCTCATAAATGACTATTGCGTCTTATGAATGCTTCAAATCAAAACGAAATTGGTGCTAGCTTTAAGGAACAAACGCTGCATACGTTGTTTCATATAAAGCACTAACATAACACAGTATCTTGCAAATAGATTCTTTTGAAAGCTGCCAACACGGTTGTTGAATGTATTGAACAACCGGAATTAACTGAACCCCAAACGTCTGTGGAAAGCAAGTGGCTGTATGAGTTGAAAGAATCGCAGCAGAGTAGTCTAGCATAAATTAGCAAATAGCCGTGTAGACATAAAATCATCTGGAACATCCTAAATCCCGTCTGAACGAGCGTGCGAATCACTGTTGCTTCGGCTGCGGAAGTAGAAATGGGTAAGTGGCGATCTTTTATGTTCCATGTTGGAAGGTGATTGGTTAGGTGTTGATTGGTAGTGAGTGATGCAGGATTGAGTCTTCCTGCCAGAACTTGCGCTGAAGCTATATTTCTGATCATACATCATACAAGAAAACTGTATTGTTCATTCCTAGTTTGTGACATAAATGTGTGACATAAATGTGTTCACTTAATAGGACTAGTTGTTCCCTTTCTGTCGGTCTCTCGACGTTGTGAAATTTGGAGAATGCAAATTGCATGCCGGGCTCCGCCCCCGGAAATCCGGTATAAAAGGAGGCCGGCGTGCAGCATTCACTTACCTTTTGTTCTTCAGAGCCATCGCTCATGAGTACAACTCAGGATTCTCAAATCCTCTTCAAACTTCACTACCGGATCTTCGACGTGTTGCAGCGGATCGTCCCTTCCTGCAGCGACCTTCCCCTGGGCGTCTCGGTGGTTCCAGTGGTGTCAGAGCAATTTCCAAAAAAGTCCTTTTCAGGACTCGGCACTCTACAGCGCGGCATGACCCGCTGTTCTCTTGGGTGCGGTACCCTCATCGAGGAGGGGGATGGACACGATTGCTGTGTTAGGTGTCTGGGCGTCCAGCACGCTGAAGCGGCGTTCGCTGACACATCTTGCCCGCACTGCGCTCGGAAACGGGGCGTGGCGAAGATGAGATGTCTATCGCAGCATCGGAGGGAGAGTTGCTGCCATCCGACCATGACGAATCCGAGCTTCCCCCTCCGGGGGGCCGAGCTCAGGAGGAAGCAGAGGTTGAGATGTCAGCCATGCTATCCCGGGCTGCAGCGAGCATTGGGTTGCAGTGTACGGCACTGCCTCTACCCCAACGCTCGCGGTTGGACACATGGTTTCTGGGGTCGGATCGTGGTGTCAAGCCACGCCCACCCCCGGTTCCATTTTTCCCGGAGGTGCATGAGGAGCTGTGTCGGACATGGAGCGCCCCACTCACGGCTCGTTCCTCTCAGTCCAGCTCCGCCTCCCTCACCTCCCTCGATGGTGGGGCGGCCAAAGGTTATGTCGACGTCCCCCAGGTGGAGCGTGCGGTTGCGGTGCACCTGTGCCCGCAGACGGCTGCAACCTGGAGGACCCGGCCTCGCCTTCCGTCCAAAGCCTGTAAGACTTCGGCATCTCTGGTGGCGAAGGCTTACAGTGCTGCGGGCCAGGCCGCCTCCTCTCTCCACGCCATGGCCATCCTGCAGGTCCATCAGGCGAAGGCGTTGAGAGAGCTCCACGAGGGTAGGGCCAACCCGGGTGTTATGCAGGAACTCCGCGCCGCCACTGACCTCGCTCTACGGGCGACTAAGGTGATGGCGCGGGCCCTTGGTCGGACGATGTCCATTCTGGTGGACAGGGCCTGGCGCCCACTTACTCACAAAGAGAGTTGCTTTCCCCGGGCGTTCACTCCAGCCGATCGCACACTCCACCGGACTGTGCTCGGCGAACCGACCTCACACCCTGGCGAGGTGTGAGGCCGTACACATGCGACAACTGTCACCACTCTCAAACCGACAGTGCGTGCCGTTGTCCCGCCAGGCAAGCAAAAAGGCGGAGTCAACCATCCCTCCGGGGAAACCTCAGCGATATGCGGTTGGCTCTGCCTGCCAACGAACCACCCTCGGTCGGAATGGTGAAGCAGGCCGTCCCCTTGGTCCCCCTGTCACAGTCCCTGGGAGCTTGGCAAAAGTTACCCACACTGTCTCGGTGGCTAATGCGGACGGTCCGACTCGGCTACTCGATCCAGTTCGCCAGGTCCCCTCCCAAGTTTCGGGGCATCGTCTCCCCCTCTCTCAGAGGCAGAGACGCCTCCGTGCTTCGGGCAGAGGTCTCCACCCTCCTGGCGAAATAGGCGATCGAGTCCGTCCCACAAGCCGAGATGTACAGCGGGTTTTACAGCCCGTACTTCATCGTTCCAATGAAAGACGGAGGGTTGCGCCCCATTCTGGACTTACGTACCCTGAACAGGCACCTTCACAAGCTGCCTTTCAGGATGCTAACCCAGAGGCGCATCCTGACATCTATCAGGTGTCAGGATTGGTTTGTGGCAATCGACCTGAAGGACGCTTACTTTCATGTCTCGATTCTTCCTCGACACCGGCCGTTCCTACGGTTCGCTTTCGAGGGTCGGGCATATCAGTACAGAGTCCTCCCCTTCGGTCTGTCCCTGTCTCCACGAGTCTTTACGAAGATCGTGGAGGCCGCCCTTTCTCCTCTCCGGGAGAAGGGTGTGCGAATACTCAACTATCTCGACGACTGGCTTATCTTGGCGCACTCGCGAGATCTGTTGTCTACACAGAGGGACATGGTGCTCCGGCACCTAGATTGATTGGGCTTTCAGGTCAACCGAGAAAAGAGCAAACTCTCCCCAGTGCAGAGCATCCTCTTTCTCGGTATGGAACTCAACCGTGTCACCATGACGGCGCAGCTGTCCGCAGCACGCGCCCAGTCAGTGTTGAACTGCCTGGAACACTTCAGGCAGTCGGCGGTCCCCCTGAAACAATTTCAGAGGCTCCTGGGACACATGGCGTCTTCCGCGGGGGTAATACCCCTCGGATTGATGCACATGCGACCGCTTCAGCATTGGCTACAGAGTCGAGATCCGAGGACGGCGTGGCACACCGGCAGCAGGCGTATGGTGGTAACTCGTGTCTGCCGATGCACTCTAAACCCATGGTCTTCCATGACCTTTCTCCGAGCGGGAGTTCCCCTCGGGCAGACTACAAGGTACGTTGTGGTGACAACAGATGCCTCGCTGCAGGGTTGGGGTGCAGTGTGCAACGGGCACGCAGTAGCGGGGCGCTGGACGGGCCCCCGGCTGCGCTGGCATATCAATTGCCTAGAGTTGTGGGCGGTGCTGCTTGCACTGAGAAGGCTCCGGCCTCTTGTGCAGGGCCAGCACGTACTGGTCCGCCTGGACAGTACGGCAGCCGTAGCGTATATCAACCGCCAGGGTGGCGTACGCTCTCGGCAGCTAACACAACTTGCCCGACGCCTCCTCCTCTGGAGTCAGCAGGTGATCCGCTCCCTGCGGGCCACACACATCCCAGGCGTACTAAACGAGACAGCCGACGCGCTCTCTCGTCAGTACACGCCCTGCGGAGAGTGGCGACTCCACCCCCGCGCAGTTCAGCTCATTTGGGTGCAGTTCGGCCAGGCACAGATAGACCTCTTTGCCTCCCGCGACAACACCCATTGTCCGCTTTGGTACGCCCTGACCGAGGCCCCCCTCGGCACGGATGCCCTTGCGCACAGCTGGCCGCGGGACAAGCGGAAGTACGCCTTCCCCCCAGTGAGCCTCCTTGCACACACACTGTGCAAGGTCAGGGAAGAGGAGCAACAAGTGTTAATGGTTGCGCCGTACTGGCCCAACCGCACTTGGTTCTCGGAGCTGATGCTCTTGACAACAACTCCCCCCTGGCCCATTCCCCTGACAGAGGACCTGCTCTCTCAGGGGATGGGCGCGTTCTGGCATCCCAGACCAGACCTCTGGAACCTCCATGTTTGGTCTCTGGACGGGAAAGGTTACACCCCGCTGTGGCTGAAACCATTGCACAGGCCAGGGCGCCATCCACTAGGCGGTTATACGCTTACAAATGGCGCCTCTTCTCATCCTGGTGTCTCTCCCAAGGAGCAGACCCACAGAGATGCTCGGTCGGGATCGTGTTGTCCTTCCTACAAGAGAAACTGGAGACTAACATCTCCCCTTCCACGCTGAAAGTGTATGTAGCCGCAATTGCCTCTCATCACGACTCAGTAGATGGAAGGTCTCTAGGGCAACACGACCTGATCACCAGGTTCCTAAGGGGCGCGAGAAGGCGGAACCCGCCTCGTCTCCGCTCCGTACCCTCTTGGGACCTTAACGTGGTCCTGGGGGGCCTATCCAGGCCTCCCTTCGAGCCCCTTGAAGCTTCCGATCTTCCTCACCTGACGAGTAAGACGGCTCTTCTGTTGGCGCTCGCCTCCTTCAAGAGGGTAGGGGACCTCCAAGCATTCTCTGTGTCCCCGGATTGCCTTGAATTCGGGCCTGGTAACTCTCACGTTGTCCTGAGACCCAGGCTCGGATACGTGCCCAAAGTTCCCACTACTCCCTTTCGGGACCAAGTGGTGAACTTGCAGGCGCTCCCCATCAGGGAGGAAGACCCAACCCGGTCCGTGTTGTGTCCTGTACGCGCACTGCGCCTCTACTTAGACCGCACACAGAGCTTCCGCAGCTCTGACCAGCTCTTTGTCTGTTTTGGAGGACAGCAGAAGGGGAAGGCTGTCTCCAAACAGAGATTAGCGCACTGGATCGTGGATGCCGTTACGACGGCATACCGGTCACAGGATCTCCCATGCCCATTGTCGGTTACGGCTCACTCCACACGGGGTCTAGCCTCCTCATGAGCATTGGCCAGAGGCGCGTCTCTAGCAGACATTTGTAGGGCTGCGGGTTGGGCTACGCCCACCACCTTCGCAAGGTTTTACAACCTTCGTGTAAACCCGGTGTCAGCCCACGTCCTACGTGGCGACATGTAGGACTGGCATCCGGGAGGGCGTATGCCTGCGAAAGCACCTTACCACCCTCCAGCAGGTTGGGTCAGTGTGCTATATACCTTTTCTTCTTACCCAGTCACACGGCTAAGAAAATTGGTACCTCACCAGCCTTCCTTCTTACCCAGACTCTGGTTAAGAACAGGCATTCCATCCATCACTAAGCAAGCACCCCCTGGGGGATTGGTTGGGCAGAGCAACCTTTCCCTTAGGCCGGGATACCATATGACCTATCACAGATAGTTCTAACCGGCCTGGTGCTGTCAGACGCAGTAACACCCCCACCGTGGGCTGTTCCGTCTGCTATACTCTCATGACTATGGTTCCCACACACGGTAACCCATGAGCTTCCCCAGGTGGACCTCCACCTCGCGGTTAACTACCCAGTCCGCACATTCCATGCGTTCTCCTCCAAGGACGAGACCATACTTTTATCCACCATATTCCTCCCCACGGGTAGGAGGTGGCCTCTGTAGCGCTTCTCTGATTAAGAGTCGCGCTTACCCGGTGTAAACTGATCCGGACGGCCTCTCGCCTGTAGAGAGCTAAGGCCCCGTCCGTGAAGGTTACCGGTCAGGGCTGTACCCATCTTTCTCCAGGAAAGCTCTGGAACCCCCCGACCACCACACTGGAAGGTTACAGTTTCATGAAAGCTTCGAGATGACACGCCCAGGCTTGTTACCGTCGCTTCACTGACATTGTGACGCGATACAGCGTTGTGGCGTTTTCCATAGGCAACCCCATCTGTCGTTCTCGACACAACGTCGAGAGACCGACAGAAAGGGAACGTCTTGGTTACGTATGTAACCTCAGTTCCCTGATGGAGGGAACGAGACGTTGTGTCCCTTACGCCACGAACACGTATCGTATTCTGCTGCAGTTTGAGAGGATCTCAGGCTCTTCAGAACAAGAGGTAAATGAATGCTGCACGCCGGCTTCCTTTTATACCGGATTTCCGGGGGCGGAGCCCGGCATGCAAATTTCATTCGCCAAATTTCATTGGCCTTTTCTATAGTAGTCAGAGTTGATAGGTTCTCAAGGGCGAACCCCCATCTGTCGTTCTCGACACAACGTCTCGTTCCCTCCATCAGGGAACTGAGGTTACATACGTAACCAAGACGCTTTAATCCCACAACTTCAGCACAGTTGGGTTAGTGAATTGTGAATTGCCCAATAGGAAATGTGCAGGGGGAAGCAGTCAAGAAAATAAAACGAGGAAAGGAGGTCTGAGGTTTCACTGGTTCGTCGTGTTTGGGCATAAATGATTCATAGCACTTACCTTTCCTTGCCATTATCAAAGAGACATCTCATGAGTTGTATGTCCTACTTTCATCACATTATCCTGAGTGAAAGATGCCTTTTGCTGAGGTGCTGTTGATAATGCCCTTTGTATGGTTCCCATCAATGTGACACATGGTCAGTTGTGCACCTCAGTCTCATTGGTTGTTTCGGCCCTTTATCACGAGACACCCTCAAACAAAGCAGGCCCACCACAGGTTGATCAGACCTGAGTGTGTGTCGCACTGTCACAAGGTCATCTGGCAGAAGCAGTGGGCATCTATCACTGCAGCTCAAATCCACCTCAGTTGTTACAGCCCTGAGAATCGGACTGGCAACCTTCTGGTAACGACTCCGACTCTCTAACTATTAGGCCAACAGCGTTAAGGCACGCTCAGTGCCCCTGGATCAGTATGCCATACCATTACAACACATTACCGAAATCAACGCAACCATACGCGCCAGCCCGTTGTCTAAGGCTGTTCAAGCCTAACTGGCTCCATTAATAAATGCTCAGTGCCCCTGGTCCCGTATGCCGTAACATTCCAAAACACAACACCATTTTATTACGTGGTCACTTGGCAGCCCATATTGCATCCTTCCGTTTCGACCACAGCCATTGGCTGCTTCTCTCAGTGACAGTGGCAAGTTCTTTGACAATCCCTGGATATACTCAGCAGACCTGAATCTGGGGTTGAGGGCTTGGCCCACGATTTCTTATTGTAAGGTTTACACAAGAGCGCTTTAGATTTAGACCGTCAAACTGTCAGATTCAATGAGAATGTGTTCTGATTTCACAAGAAAACCCTCCAATGCATCCGTTGAGTTTACAGAAAAAGACAGAAGAGATTTTAAAAGTCAATGGAAGTCAATTGTGATGCGCATTTCCAGCGTTACATTTTGCGTTATGGACGTGACATAAAAATGCTCAATGAATTTGTTACGATTTTATTGAATCATCTGTTTATATTTTACTGAACCCTTGTTGATAGAGTCTAAACATCAAAAAATGTCAGTCTATGAAAAAAATATATAGCAAAAAAGGGAAATAAACATGCTATGGATGTGACTAATAAAGGAAGCGGTTTTTTTTGGGAGACGATGAACTTTGTAGGATTTCTGTGAAATAAAATGCACAATCCTGAAGCAATAATACACAATGAATGGAGAAGTGATGCCTCTTTATAGAACATCAAATAATGACTTTATATTCATTTTCATGTGTTTATTTATGAGGAATATGTATCGTTATGGATGTGACAATCCTGAAAATGACCTTATCTGACTATGAAAAATCATGCACTAAAAATAATCATTCACTAATTTGAAGAGAGATCTCAATTGGATATTTGAAACACCAAATGTTCAAATCTGTGATGTTACCAAAGTAAGTATCGCTGTTAAAAAAAATTTGTAGTGAGGTTGACATTTTCCCCCGAATTGCCCTAATGTAACTTTATTTATTATTGACATCAGAAGCTCTACCGTAGATGTTTCTACCTCAGAACACCTGAAGATCTGATTTCAAGAATATTAAAGGGGGGATGCCACGGTGCTTCATGCATTCTGACTTCTTTACACTGTTAAATGTGCTGGCTTCTCATGCTTAACATGGTCAACTTGTCAAAAAATTATTTCTGTTCTTGATACACTCCGCAAGGTTTCGTAAGGTTCTTTCTTGAACATGAAGATCTGTTTTGTATCAACTTTTCTTATTCCCTTATTAAGCCACTGTCCCAGAAAAGCACACCCATGGCAGGGCAAAAGAAATAGGCCCCCCACGCGTCACCACCGAGCGATAGGAAGACCTGCTTACCATCAAGATTGTCTTCACTGATTGGCTGCGCTGTGGGCCTGCAGCTGCTGATTGTTACTCTTGTGCTAGTGAAGTTGTATTGTGTTTGTTTGACTGCATTTCAGTGATGTTATATAACGGTGGATATAACGCTGGATCAGGAGATGGTTTGAAACTGATAGATGGTGCCATTCCAGCGCTAAGATGCCAGACATGAACCGCACGCGCAAGTGAAACTGAGTCATATGTCTGTGTTTTGTTGACAATGGGTGCGCACGTGCTTTAGTCCCCCCAAACGCGTTGGATGTTTTCAGAAGTAGTCATACAGCTGTATCTGTCTTTTATAAATGTGATCAGACTTAAGACTCTAGGGATATTCGAAGGGTGCGATACTATTCTGTAAATACTCAAGATTAACATCAGACATGCAGAAACTGTCTGAGTGACGGCCACTTTAATAGACATTTTCATCTGTATTCATCTTATTTCAAGAATTTAGAATTCTGTTTGAACACACACACACACACACACACATCCGCTCACACACACACACACAAACACACACGTACATACATATACAGTCTGTATGTGTTTTCTTCAGACCAAACTGCGCAGAACTGATCCAGGAGCTGAAGTCACTGGGAGCTGATTATGTCCTCACAGAAGAGGAAGTGATGTCACCAGGGCTTCACGAGATCTTTAAGGTGGGTTTTTTGCCCTTTGGCAACAAATTGAAGTAATTGTGTCACATGATTTCAACATACAACAGATATTGTGAGATCTCTCATAGGAGGTTCCTAAACCTAAACTGGGTCTGAACTGTGTTGGAGGTTTGAGCGGAGGACTCGTTTTGTCTAATCTTGAGTATGGTTTTATGTTATTAACTCTTTTATTTTCATCACTGAGAGACATGTTGACAGCTCTGATGTTCTCTGATGTTCCTTCAGTCATGGAGGTACGATGATCACTTATGGAGGCATGGCCAGAAAACCCCTTCAGATACCTTCTGTGAGTTCATCTACACTACACATCAGAGCAGATATATTTACACAACATTTCAGTTTCAGGTGTATGACACAAATCAGACAAAACCTTTACAGTATTGTACAAAATGATTTGACAAAAAGGCAAACAACAGGTATTTTATTGGAATATAAAGAAATACATTGAAAACTGAAAGCAGAGGATAAATAAAGCAAATCTCCAGTCCAGTTTGATCAGTTCTGAATATTTTAACTCTTGACTCAATAAACTTTACTCATGTGTTCTGTAGGGATGTATCAATACTGACCTCACGATATGATTTTTTTCATGATTTATTTTTACAAAATGAGTTGAGACAAATTAGAAATGAATAACTGCCCTTTTATTACTTCTCAAATGCTGCACATTTCTTTTACGTCAAATGACAAAGCTAAACTGCAGTTTTAAAACAAATTCCAAATCAGATAAAAAAAGAATAATACAAAGTCCCTTTAATGTCAACAAACTAATACTTTGGGTGCTTTTCCCTGTTTTTTTACATTAAAGAAATATCAAGGACACGACCTGTGGCCTGTTTTGAGTCTCTTTCTAGTATCTGTGTGTGCATCATGTGAGTTCCTTTACTTACATTAACCAACATTTGTGTTTTATTTCTTGTCATGCAGAAGTCTTTAATATTCCAGAATGTGACTCTGAAAGGATTCTGGCTCACTCAGTGGAAGAGAGACCACAGGAAAGGTAACAAGCAGAAGATGAGGAGTCAAGTCTCTTCTTGTGTAAAATCACTGTAGTGTTGTGTAAATCCCACCCTCTCTCTCTCTCTTTCTCTCTCTCCCTGTCCCCCCCCCCCCCCCTCTCACTCTCTCTCTCTCTCTCTCTTTCTCTCTCTCTCTTTCTCTCTCTCCCTGTCCCCCCCCTCTCTCTCTCTCTCTCTCCCTCTCTCTCCCTGTCCCCCCCCTCTCTCTCTCTCTCTCCCTGTCCCCCCCCTCTCTCTCTCTCTCTCACTCTCTCTCTCGTAGATGAAGTTCAGCTGAAGCTCATGTTAGATCATGTGTGTGATCTCATGAGAGACGGTCGTCTGACCCCCCCACCCTGTGTCTTGACTCCATTTCATCAATACACACACGCATTACACGCTACTGTACAATCACACCAGCGCAAACATGTTCTTATCATGTAGACTCACTATGTGGTGTTATCAGTAACACAAAACACAGACATAATGAATTAAACTTTTATTAAAAAAACATTTAGTGGTTATTTCTGAAGCATTAAAACAAAGTAAATTCTATCAACTTCACAGTTTGCTGAACAAACAATAATACAAAAAACTAATCTCGTCTAGTCTGAATGACGTCTACATCATTGTGAAGTTGAGTTTAAAGGGACAGTTCACCCAAAAAGAAAATTTCGTCATCATTTACACGCCCTCAGATTGGACGTGTATAAATGTCTTTGTTTTGTTGAACACAGTAAGAAATTCGGAAAAATGTCAGATGTCGCCCCCATAGTAGGGATAATAAATACTACGGGAGTCAATAGGGGGTGAGATCTGACATTTTTCTAAATATCTTACTTTTCCTTAATTTATACAGGTTTGGACCAATCCTGTTCTGTGAGGTCAGCTTGACTTCTGACATCCTTTGTCATAAACATCTCAGATCTTCATGAGCAGAAAAAATGATCTTCTCAAAGGTTTTAAAACATGAAACAGCTCATTGAACACATGAACAAACATGTTACACTAACCCTAAAACATGACTTCAGTAGAGAGACTTCTGCACACCTGAACAACGAAAATAATATACACAATCTCTCAAATATTTCATGAAGAAACTATGAAATGCAAGTCTAGACACGTTTGGTTGAGAATATTCTGATAAATTGCATATAAAAAACGAATCATATTTGTAAGTATTTAAATATTCAGGTCTCATTTCATCCCACCAATATAGTTTATTTCCATAATGAGATAAATCAATTTAAAAACGGAGTTATCTCTTTTTAGAAAGAAACAGAAAAAAATCTACTATACTGGAGGATTGTTGTGATATGCTAAAACATACAGAACAGTCAGAATCGCGCTCTCTTTAGCTGTGGTATTTGTGAAATCTGTCACAGATTTGTTTTCCTGAGAGTCATTGAAGCTGAACATATGAAAACTAGCAACATAAGTGTTTCTAACAGCAATTAAACATGTGAAATGTCATAACCGAGTGCCGCATGAACCAAATGAAAAGAGTTTGTTGTGAGTGAGCGTTACAGGTACATGAGAGATGTGTTGATGATGTCCTCTGTAAGGCGTGTGCTGTGATTGGTGGATTGGCAGGTTTGGAGGCGGGTCAGCCCTGAGCATGATTGACAGATTTAAGGACCAATTCTGCGCTGGGGTTGAGCTCCAGAAGAGCTCTGATGTACGTCTCTTCATCCAGACATCTCTCCTCTGCACAAACACACATGAATGTTAAAAAAACGGCAGAACGTCTGTTTTTTTTCTCCTCATGACTTTATTGTCTATCCTGATGTTTGCATATATTCTATTCTATTACTTAAATCTTTCACTGTACTGTTGGGATCATCAGATACTCACTGATGTTTCCTCCCGTCTCAAAGAGACACAAATCTTCTCTCTTTACAGTCACAGACCTGTAACACACAACACGACACAAACCAGTCAAAACTATAGTGACAATCTCTTCTTCAGACATTTCAAAAGGTTCAGAAAACTTTTGGTGACACGAGTGCTTTTCAAACTGCGATGTGCTGCTCTCTGGTGGGCTCTAGTGGTATTACAGGGGCTTTTAATTGCAACAGATTAAATTTCACAACTATGATGCTTTGTTGCACTCTTTGAGGTTATAGGTGATCATAATTATTTACAGTATTATCAAAGGTATAAAGTAAGAAATGACAAATCGCTTGAGTAGATTAATAACTGTTTATTTCACATTTACTGGAGTACATTTGAAGTCTGTAAGAGTGTCACTGAGGTCATTCATGCATTTCTATAGACATGTATGTGTTTATGATCAAACACACGCCACTATGACCTCTGACCTCAGAATGATCAGTAAGTGAATCAGATCTCAGGTCGTTGTGTGTGTTTACCTCTCTTGAGTAAGAAAACGTGTTAGAACATCAGAAGCTTTCAGATCATCGGTCAGCTGTACGGCCATAGAGACCATCGAGAACTGAGGAGCTTGAACCCGTATGAAGCCTTCAGCCTGAAAACACAACATTTCACGATCACCAAAACACACTCTCTGTACATCACGGCATATAGACCCATTCCACCCCCGCAGTCATGTTGGAATGGAAACGAGGCAGAGGTGGGAAGAAAACCGGAAGGACAGATAGACTGCAAGGTTAGGACCATTTCAACATGGCGGTGGCGTGAAATAGTTAAAATTGAATCTTTTGAAGTTTAGACGGATAACAGATTCTCATGATATAAAACAGATTCTGTTAAAAACACCTGACTGTATGGCTGCTTCAACAATAAAGTGATGAATAAACTTTATCTGCACACATCAGCCCTTTATCAACATTTAATTTCTCCATTTTTTAATCATCTTTGGATTTTACTCTTAGTCATTTTACAAATAAAAAAGTTTTTTTTTTTAAATGTCAAATACCCATATTCAGCTCATGAACTTTAGACTCTCTCAGTTATGAGGAAGAAATTCATGTAACACAGTTCAACACAAATGAGCATGCACGCACACACGCACGCACACACACACAAGTATGTTTTATTATCTGCGTGGGGACAGTCCATAGGTGTAATGAGTTGTATACTGTACAAACTGCATATTTTATCCCCTAACACAACCCCTTAACCTAAAGATCATAGAAAACATTTTGCAGTATTAGATTTTCAAAAATGATCATTCTGTACAATTGATAATCTTTTGTGCCAGTGAGGACCTCAGTTTTGGTCCCACAGTGACACGAGTCCCCATGAGTTGGTGTGTGTTCAGGTTTAGGTCCCCACTAACATATAAAAACCAAGTCCACACACACACACACAGACATGCGTATGCACATGCTCACACGCAAACACATCAGGACATTAATTGACTGTGAGTGTAAATGTAGTGGTTGTGTATTTCCAGCCGTTGTCTCTCACATTCTCACTCATCACACAAGTGTAAACTTTCTTAACTCTTGAATGTGTGACATCACCTCAGTGTTTTTCTCTGGTTTGTCGGAGGTCTTCTCACGGTCATGGGTCATCTTCTTCAGCAGTTTTTTAACGGCTCTGTCTCTGTTCATCTTGCGCTGGTTCTCTGTGTTCTGCTTGCGCACCTGATTCAGAATGAACTTGGGGATCTGACACAAAAAGTGAGACGTATTTGAGTGTTTCCATCGGGAGGTTTTCTCTCGTTCTCTCTCTGCATGATGTCACGTACCGTCCACAGCAGGTTCTGGTAACGGATGAGAAGCCGGACGATGTTGGCGGTGCCGGTTGCCATGGCAAACTCTTCCTGTTCACTGATCTTATTGCGAAAGCCTTTACACATGAAGATGTTGGGGGCCATCACCACGGCAACATTGTTCAGCGTCATCTTATTCTTGTCCTTATGATCGATCACGCTCTGGAAAAATTCCATCAGAGCCTAAAGGGCAAACAAACACAGCTAAGGAGAACAGTACAGCAGCGATGTGAAGTCAAGTATGAATGAGAAGTGAGTGTGCACGTGAAGTATGAATGAGAAGTGAGTGAAAAATTAGTGTGCACGTGAAGTATGAATGAGAAGTGAGTGTGCACGTGAAGTATGAAAGAGAAGTGAGTGTGCACGTGAAGTATGAATGAGAAGTGAGTGTGCACGTGAAGTATGAAAGAGAAGTGAGTGTGCACGTGAAGTATGAATGAGAAGTGACATTTGAATGTGCAAGTAAATGTGAAGTGAAGGTGAAGTATGAATGTGGAACTAGTATGAAATGAGAAAGAAATGAGAAATAAGAAATGAGTGTGCATGTGGAGTGATTGTGTAAGTGAAGTGTGTGTGTTCTGACCTTCAGTGTGTCTCTGTTGTGTTCTGGTAACAGGAGCACTAGCAGATTGAGCGCCTGTAGCTGCTGTTTCTTAGTTGGCAGCTCTGCTCAGAACAAAACACACAAACCATCACAAAGAACACATACGTCACACATACGTGCCTGTGTGTTTGTGTAATAGAGCTGCCAGTAGATTTTGACCTTGTGACTATTTTTAAGGTCCCCATGAGGGAAAACTGCTTATAAATCATACAGAATGATATTTATTGAAAATGTATGAATGCGGAAAGGTTTGTTAGATTATGAGGTTTAGGTGTCAGAATAGATCAGCGGTTTCAAACTTTTCAGATCAAGCATCACCTTTAATAAAATAAGCTGTTCCAAGTAATGTTCCAACCTAATGACCTCCATTACACCTGAATAAACACTTCAATTATACAATAGAGCTGTGAATCTTTCTCTTTACACCTCGTCCTCCAATTCTAATGGATCATTCATAATACAAACACTTTATTAAAGGACATGTTTTTTTCATGATCTTCAGGTTATTCAGCAGTAATATTGAACTCAAAACACTTTTCTGTAGTGCGCAGTAAACAGGGCTCTGGAAACGACTCTTATGGGGGATTTATTCACGTTGGAGGGACTTGCAGAAAGATTACAAACTTATATTAAAGACAAACAATGTGGAAAGAATATTTGACACAGAAGATAAATAAAAGGAGAGTTTGGTTCCTAAATGAGATAACTCGGTTTTAAAATAATCATGTTTTTATTGTGCATTCCCAATGAATATCAATCAAACTATAGTTGGTTTGTTTTGATTTAAGCCATAACAACTCAACAACATACAGATGACTAACACAATAAAACACAATAAAAACATGATAACATCATAAAAAAAAAAATGATGGAACCAAACTCTTCAAATATTTGCATACTCATCAAGAGAACATCTGTATATAACAAACAGAGACTCACACTTTACTGCAGTGGCTTTGTCAAAGTGACGTGTCAAAAATACATTTTAAAATTGCACATAGGCTGAGATGTATTATGTATCTATCAATCATGTATTAAACATTTGAAAGTGTATTTAAAACATGAAATGTATAATAATATATAGTGTATTTTGTTGTGTTTTTTTATTAAGTTCCACTAGTGATGTGTGTGTGTGTAAGCTTGTGTGTGTGAGCTCGCGTGTTTTTTCATGCATGTGAGCTCACGTGTGTTTGCATGTGTGTGTGCATGCATGCATGTGTGTGTGTGTGTGTGTGTGTGTGTTTGCATGTGTGCATGCGCGTGTGTGTGTTTGCATGTGTGCATGTGTGTGTGTGTTTGCATGTGTGCATGCGTGTGTGTGTTTGCATGTGTGCATGCGTGTGTGTGTTTGCTTGTGTGTGCGTGAGTTAGCGTGTGTGTGTGTTTGCACGTTTGTGTGCATGCTAGTGTGTTTGAACGTGTATGTTTGCTTGCCTGTACGTGGATGTTTGCATGTGTGTGTGTGAGTGACCGCATTTGTGCGTATGTGCATGCGTGTTCGTGTTAGCGTGAGTGTGTGTTTACGTGCGTGTGTTTGCGTGTGTGTGTCTGTTTGCGTGTGTGTTTGCGTGCGTGTGTTAGCGTGCTTGTGTTTGTGTGCTTGTGTTAGCGTGTGTGTGTTAGCGTGCGTGTGTTTGTGTGCGTGTGTTTGCGTGCGTGTGTCTGTTAGCATGCGTGTGTGTGTTAGCGTGCGTGTGTTTGCGTGCTTGTGTTTGCGTGCGTGTGTTTGTGTGCGTGTGATTGTGTGCGTGTCTCTGTTTGTGTGCGTGTGTACTCACTGAGCACAGAGAGGAAGGCAGTGAAGTATTCTACAGTGAGCAGAGGGAATGGCAGTTCTCTGATGAAGAGTTTCAGGACACTGGCTGCATCATGCTGCTTGAGACTCTCCCACGGAAACATCCCATCATAAAACTTCTGTTCCATCTCCTGACACACTGACTGACAGATACCATCACATTTAAAAGGGTCCGTGTGCTTTTCTATCTTTCCTCATTATTTAGTCTATAAGACACATGTGAGACGCACGTTGATATCAGGTGTCTTACCTTTACTCTAGTGGCAGCCCCAGGTATCCTCAGGACACCCTCTATGTCTAAACCCTGCTCCTCTATATGTGACATCAACTTCAAAACAAAAACAAACATTCAGTCCATGTGATCATGATGCGCATAATCATGATCATGTGGCGCTGTGGAGTTTATGTGTCTGTTGTCTTACGTGTTGCAGTACTAGAGGCACTTTGGTTCCCGGGATCCTCCGCTGGTCTTGTTCCAACAGGGTCGGGAGAGGAACGCCGAACAAACCTGACTCTACAGACGACATCACAAAACCCTTACGTTTACAATCTGTGCCAATCACATCACGCACTGAATCACGGTCAATCGTAACAAATCTACTGCAGTCTTCCTCATCAGCTCACCGCACATCACACTTCTGAAGTGTTTACAGAGGAAGTGAGAAATTGTGTTTCACAGACACTGACCCTTGACTTTCATCTTCAGCGCTTTGTGAGTTTTCATCTCGATTCCACACGTGTCAAAAAGAGCGCTCATCTCAATGACGACAAGCCTGCGAACTTTCTTCATGTCCTCAGTCGACAGGTCTCCAGCTCTCGTCTGGCCCGTCTTATCCTGAGACACTTTAAAATCCTGACAGCACAAATGTAACCCACCGTCATCATGTTAGGCTGATGTGTCAGTGTGTTGCTGTGCGTTGATGCGTGATTAATGGGCTGATATGAGGTGGTTGCTATGATGAGATGGTTGCTAGGGTAAGGTGGGTTTAAAACTCTGTGCATTAAAGAGTGACATAAATCCGGACAGAAAGAAAACAGGAGTGAGACAATTCCACACCCTCACCAGCAGATGTCACTTTTACTCAATAAAAATAACAACATGTGAATAAAACTCCAGTCAGTGATGTTCATTGTTCTAAATAAAGATGCATACAAATAATATAATGTGTTTTTGTGTAACAGGCCAAAGGTCTCATGTGTTATAATCATAAACATTTCTTCAGAAAACGAGAGAGAGAGAGTTCTCTATTAATGGCGTGTAAACTTTGCACCGGTGCACGCTGGGTAAATCAGCTGATTTGTTAATGTTACTCACGGGTAACCTGTCGTCAGCTTCACGCCGAGGCTGAGCGACCTTCAACCCCTCCTTATAGATAAGAGCTTGCTCAGAGAATGACACCTCCAGGTTAATGTCCGTCTCATTGTCAGCTCCGCCCCCCTGAGCCTCAGGCCCCGCCCCATTACCTACAATCACAGTTTCACAACTAAGACGAGAGTACACAAACATCACAGCAGACCGCAGGACTCATGTGATACAATACACCATACTCGCCTAAGTTATAATATCAGAATATGTTCAGCCAACGGTTAAAAAAGGATAAAAAAGATTATGAACACTGTTTTCAATCATATTTAAGAAGGGACAGAATCAAGAAATAAGTTTAATATGACCTTCTGTAGAACAAAATACATATATGGTATATATTAAATTAGATATTCATTCCACGAACACAGTAGAATAGATCTGTCAGTGAAAAACAAAACTAGGAAATTAAATCCCTGATAACTTTTTATAGCACAGAAAAACAATTTATCTTGATGCAGGTGTAAAAACGGCATCGCTCTAAAAACCCTTGTGATATATCATGATAACACTCCTAATATTGTTAGATTTTCACAGATAAAGAAACAAAAACTGTAAGTTACCCGCTTCTATGAAAAAAACATGACTCGTACGTGTTTTTTCGTATTTGGCGCTGATTTGTACGATGTCTCTGAATTGTTCAAAAGCACCTGTCAAAATGCTTGCTACGGATGTGAAAAACGCAGAAATTCAAACCCAGGCTGAATATGACGGACGAAAATATCGGAGGCGGTGTGTAAATGCAATTGACACAACGTGAGGTCCTATTTAATTTTTAAAATGCCGGAAATTTTGGATGCAAATTTCACACTCAATGTTCAATGGGCTTAAGGCCCGATTCACATTTAACATCTTTTTCGCACACTTATTTTAAATAGAGACGTGCGGTCACGTAGGTGCCGCATCGAGATGGTAATCGTTCAACATTTCAGAGTGCCGTGTGCGCACCACCGGTCATTTAAAGAGAGAAAGAGGCGCAGCGCGCGTTTTTCGTGCGGTTGAAGACTCGAAATGTGACCGGGCCTAACATGAGTCAAAATCTGAAGTCAGCAAAAGAGTTCCTTAAAGAACCACAGCAGTGATCCATACAACAACAAATTATCCAATTCATTTATACCTTTAACAACACTAGATTTAACATTTATTTTGTTTTACACAAGATTAAATTCTGTCACAACTATTACACACAACATACATTTTATGAAGTATTATTTACATTGATTTTGCACTGAAACTCATATAGAGATGTACAGTGCTGATCATGAAGTAATGTAGAGACAGTCAGAGAATATAAAACAGAAGACACACCCAGTGTTTGGACTTCTGGAGTATCACCCAAACTTCTCTCTGGAGACGTCACATCAGCCTTCGTTCAAAGACAAACACAGAAAAGAATACCTGTTACACATCAAACAACTCCACACACACACACACACACACACACACACACACACACACACACGTGTGCAGATCACATGACTTTGTGAGATGTTTGTGATACAGACTCAATTAAACACCTGTGATTGGTTGAGCTCAACAGACAGAAGACGCAACGGGAGAAGACAACGAAAAGATGTCTCGCTTCCTTTATTCATCATAGTGTATGTGTAGAGAATGTCACTCAAGGTATGATGATGATGATGATGACTCATACATTGAACAACCAATGAAAACTGAGCGTTTGGAGTGTTTGTAGTGTTCAGCTGATGTGTTATTCTCAGTCATGGTGTATGTGTTATTTCAGTGATAAAACCACAATCATGATGTGTGATGTCACTCATGTCAGAAACAGCTCACAATGGAATTTCTTCTTTAAAGTAATGCGTTGTAACAATACAATACGTGACACAATACTGGGATTACAAAAGTCTTTTAAACAACATTTACAAAATGCCATTTAGACGGATTTATATTAAAGACATGAAGTCAATTTTAGACATTATTGAGAATGAATAAAGAATTGTATATGTCTGTCTTGAAAACATTATTGAAATAAGGAAAGCTAAACCTCTTGTAGAAATATGTTGCCGCTGGTCACATGTTAGCAGCTCAACTAATAGAACTAAACAGATACATCTCACATGCATTTCTACAGCGATCGTATCCTGATATATATGGTTACACGTTACACCCCTATGTTACAGGTTATTCATCTGGACATCGTGTATGAGGTGTAACGTTTACGTCAATGCTTACTGTATTTTCTGAAGAGGACGACGGTTTAAAGATATCTCGGACATCTGGGACGCTGTGGGGTTTGTTTCGTTTGCGTAACGTCTGATTAAGAGTTTCCACACGCCTCTGGACGGCAGCCGCTTGTGTTCGGGTCAGCGTGGACAGAAACACGATGCTATCCTCACCATCTGTCGCAGACTCGTCAAACAGTGTTGCTAGCCCCGCCTCTGTCAGCCACGCCTCTTCCTGTTCACCTTCTGTAAAACATGAGGAACAAAGTAAAACGCACCCTTAATAGTGAACTACACAGTGAAGGACAGTGATGTGTTCACTCAGCTGAACAGTTTTGTTCGCGCAGCGTCTGATAGCCCCGCCTCCCTTCTGCTACGTAAGCAAACTTATGACCGTTGAGTGTGAGTGTCCACAGTTCCACACTTCCGGTTTTCGGATGAAAAAGTTCATCATCCGGGTACTTAAAGTGCACTTCCTTTACAGGACTTTCAATGTGAACGCACTACTCACACTATTAATACTACAAAATGGCGTAGAATAGTGCAAAAGTGCGGACAGAAGTCTCATCTCTCATTCCCTTTAAAGGGGTCATGTGGTCCAAAAACTTGTTTTTCTGTGTCTTAGGTGGGTGATAAGTTGCCCATGCATGAATTAAATTAGATAACCTCTCCTCCTCCATCATCACCCTGAACACCGGCGTGCCACAGGGGTGTGTACTGAGCCCTCTCCTGTACTCCCTATTCACCAATGACTGCGTTCCTGTTTATAGCTCCAACACCATAATCAAATTTGCAGATGACACCACTGTGGTATGTCTGATCAAAGATGATGATGAGTCAGCCTACAGGGATGAGGTGCAGCACTGGCTGTGTGGTGTGCCACCAACAATCTAGAACTAAACACTCAGAAGACAAAGGAGATCATTGTGGACTTCAGGGCGGACTAGGAGGCATGCACACAAACCATCTACATCAACGGAGCTGTAGTGGAGTGTGTGTCGAGTTTAAAGTTCCTTGGCATCCACATCTCTGATGACCTCACCTGGTCCCATAACACCTCCACCCTGGTCAAAAAGGCACAGCAGCGCCTTTACTTCTTACGGAGCCTTAAGAAAGTTCACCTGAATCCCAGAATCCATGTGGAATTCTAGCGTTGTACAATTGAGAGCATACTCACAAACTGCATCTCAGTATGGTACAGCAACTGCGCCGCATCTGACCGCAAAGCACTCCAGCGAATGGTGAAAACTGCTCAACGGATCACCCGCACCCGGTTAACTTCCATTGAGAACATCCATCACAAGTGCTGTCTGGGTAGGGCAAAAAAACATCATCAAAGATGCCTCTCACCCTAACCATGGACTTTTCACCCTCCTTCCATCCGGCAGGCGTTACAGGAGCCTACGCTCTCGGACTAGCAGGCTCAGGAAGAGCTTCTTCCCCGAGGCTGTGACCCTTCTGAACGCCACTCCACAAATCTAACCGAAACCTGCTTTATTACTGTACAGGTCAAAGTACTTTATATACATGCATTTGCACTACTCATATTTTGCACAGACTGCACACTGTTCTAACTCACTAACTGTAAACTGTCTAAGTTGTTACTGTACAAAGCACAGTAAACTATTCTATAAAAATTTCATTGCACTACTGTTATTTTGCATAGAATACATTTTATCAATACTTTTGCACACTCATCCAACTGTATTTATTACCACTGTTCTCACGTTGCTGCTGTTTATAATGTGTATTTTTAATCCTACATTGCTCTGTTCATAATGTACATACAATCTCTACATTGCATTCCTATTTATATTCTGTATATACTCTGCCCGATACTGTATATAGCAACTCCACTGTACATTCTGTAAATCTTAGCTTCACTTACTCTGCACTTTCATGTATATAAAACACTATTCTTTTGCACTTCTGATTAGATGCTAACTGCATTATATTAGCTCTGTACTTGTACTCTGCATAATGACAATAAAGTTAAATCTAATCTAATCTAAATTAGACACGTAAAATGGGAAAGATGAAGGTGTGGGAACAAAAGATGCATTCTATGTAACCACACCCCCACAAATCTACATCAGTTGTTGTTCTGATGTGACTAAGACCGCCCAAATGTATACACAAGTAAGATGGTGTACCTGTCAGTACAATTGATGAGGAACCTGATGTTACAAATATGGTCAGAGGCGTTACATTTCCCTCACACGCTTGCAGTATTCCACCAATCACTACACATTGGTTAACTGGCCAATCACAGCACACCTCACTTTTCAGAGAGGTTGGCAAAGAGGAGAAACAAACACGCACGGTATGTGAAAAATAAAGCGTTTTTGAACCTTACCCAAGATGCAAGGGGTGCACTCTATGTAATATTGCAATTTATCATCAATTTTATGCAATCAAACTTCCGAAAAATAAGACAAGCAGCCAAAAGAATGGATGTTCCAGCATTGTATAATTATTTATGTTTTTGGTTTAGTTAAAATATAAGTCTTCATTTGCGGTGCAAAGCGATACGCGTAGATAACGGCATTGTAATCCAAATGTATTGTTAATATGTGTGCTGCTGCTGCGCATCCCTCTGTGTGTAATAAGAAGAATGTACGCACACCTATAGACGCATATTAGTGATGCGCGGGTCACCTCATAACCCACAGGTCGTGTCGGGTAAAGAAAATGTCACTTTAGTTGTGGGTCGGGTCATTAAAAACAATAAAACAATGCCTATAGCCTATATTAAGTATTTGGGAATATGTATTTTCATCCTTTATTAGGCTCTTTGATAAGATTACGTTGCAACGTAACTTTTGTGATGTCCCCAAACAGAACATCATTAAAATATTGACAGAGGGCAACTCATTGACCATGTTTACATGGACAACAATAATCCGATATGAACAGGGTTAAGACGATACTCTGATTAAGAATGGAGCATGTAAACAAAGCTTTTTGATGATCTTAATCCGTCTCAACTCATAATGGTTGTAAACACAAATGGAATTAAGACTGGTGGAATACTCCTATTTTAGTGGCATTATTGACATGTACACATATTAATCGCACAATTACTAGCCTGTAGGAACTTTGGTGGCACTTTGCGACAGGTCACACACACGAACAGCAGTGGACTGCCGTTTGGTTTCATGGCAAACAACATGGCATCAAGCAAGAAAGCACATTTTGGTCCGAACGGGAAACAAGAAAGATGTCAACAATTCTAGAAAACAAATTAATCACTGTGGCGAGGTGGGCGTGGTTCAGCACGGTCTGTGAGGAGGGGGAGTGTCGGGAGAAAGACGGTGAGTAGGCAGATCAACGTTTTAGTGAAAACACCTGCTTCTCATTCTAGTAATTGGCGAGGAGACGCTTTAAAAGCGAAAGGCAGATCTGGAGGTAGAGAGAGAGACCGGCTGGGAAAACGAGTGCCAGAGCTACAGAGACGCTGTATCCAGAGGAAACAGAGAGACGAGAGATTCTTAGATCCGGAAGGATCGAGCGGGACTTTTATTTTGAACACCGGATGTGTGAAACCCGGAACTATTATTTGAATAAAATACTTATCGTTTTCCCAGCCACGCCGACCCTGACTCCTTTCTTCCCTACACTTATCGAACTTATTACATTGGTGCCGAAACCCGGGAAGAAAGGAAGCCGCCGCCGCCAACATGCAGTCTCCGCCAGGATCGCCATTTGCGGAGGTCATCTCCTCCCTCGCCGGCCTTCACCAGCAACACCACCAGGCCCTGTTGGGTCTGAGAGAAGACCAGGAGAGGCGATTCCAAGTCCTCATCCAGACCCAACAGGAGGACCGCGAGGCGTTCCGGAGCTGGGTGAGCCAGGAGAAAGGTGCAACCGGAACATTGACCGCATCCCCCACCATCCCGCTACATAAGATGGGAGCGCAGGACGAGCCGGAAGCTTTTCTGGAGCTGTTCGAGAGGTCTGCGGAGCTGTCAGGATGGCAGCCGGACGCGTGGGCAGCTCGTCTGATTCCCCTTCTGACCGGCGAAGCCCAGATGGCCGCCCAACAGCTACCAGTGGAGAACCTGCTCAAGTACGCAGACCTCAAAAAGGCTATCTTAGAGCGAGTAGGGCTCAGTCCGGAGCAGCATCGCCAGCGGTTCCGATCATTGGAACTCGGGGATCGCGGTCAACCCTTCGCCTTCGCTCACCAGCTCCGGGATGCATGCCGCAAATGGCTGGTGGCCGACGCCAGCACTATCGACAACATAGTGGATAAGGTGACACTGGAACAGTTCGTGGGACGACTCCCCAGGAAGACAGCCCAGTGGGTCCAGTGTCACCGACCGTCGTCGCTGGCTCAGGCCATCCAGCTGGCGGAGGACCAGTTAGTGGCGTGCCCCGGGGTCGGCGTACCCCTAACGACATCTTCTCTCTCTCCCACTATCAACCCTTCTCCTTCCACCAGACCTGTGCCGTTTCCGAGGTCCAGGGGGACGTTTTTTCCCCGACCAGCCCCACGTAACCGGACGTTTCCGGAGATGGGGAATCCAGGAGCCGCCAGGACTTTTGAGGGAGCCGGGAACTTACAAGGGCATGGCCCCAATGCCTCTACTCACCCGTCATCCTCCCAAGCCTCTCCTCGCCAATTCGGGGGTCTGCCTCCTGCCGCTAGGGCGGCGGGAACTTCTGGGCCGGCCTGTTGGCGTTGTGGGGACCCCGGACATTTTATCGACCGATGTCCCATGATGGAGGTCGGTATGATGATCCGGGTGCCTGACAACCCACAGGCTGCCCTCGGTCAAGATGGGCTGTACCAAATACCTGTGAGTATAAGGGGGGGTACATATCAGGCTTTGGTAGATTCAGGGTGTAACCAAACCTCAATACATCAAAGCCTGACTCAATTCGTGGCAAGGGATACGGGCCGTATGGTTAAGGTAAGGTGTGTACACGGGGATGTGGTGAATTACCCTGTGGTGCCGTTAACCATAAAATTTAAGGGGCAAAAACATAGTGTAGAGGTGGCTGTTAACGAGCACCTCCGACATCCGCTAATTTTGGGAACAAATTGGCCGTTATTTTCAGTATTGTTGGGACAATTATGTGCGGATGTTTCTGGGCGCAACCAAGAGCAATGGGGGGGGGCGGTCGCGCAGATGGGAGAGGTTGAACCGGGACCACTGACGACTGATTCAGAGGGAAATAGCGCTGTGGAGAAAATAATTTTCTCCCAGGGTGATGATTTCCCTCTGGAACAGTCTCAGGACGATTCGCTCAAAAATGCATTTGATCAGGTCCGTTCCATCGACGGACAACCTCTCCACCCTGCACAACCGCTGTCCTACCCATATTTTGCTATTTTGAAAGACCGGTTGTATCGAGTGACCCAGGACACTCAGTCAAAACAAGATACAACCCAATTGGTCATACCAAAAAGCCGTCGGGAAATGCTTTTCCAGGCGGCTCATTGTAATCCAATGGCGGGGCACCTCGGACAAGCTGCCACTATAAATCGACTAACGACCCGATTCTTTTGGCCGGGCATTCATGAGAACGTGCGCAGGTGGTGCGCGTCTTGTCCTGAATGCCAGTTGGTAAACCCACCGGCCACCCCACGGGCACCATTATGCCCACTTCCGCTTATGCAGGTCCCCTTCGAACGAATTGGTATGGACCTGATCGGGCCGTTAGAGCGATCCGCACGAGGGCATCGATTTGCGTTAGTCATTGTAGATTACGCAACACGTTACCCTGAGGCAGTGGCGTTACGCAATATCTCAGCAACTAGTGTTGCGGACGCGCTGTTTCGACTAATCTCCCGGGTGGGAATCCCAAAAGAGGTTCTCACCGATCAAGGCACGGCGTTTATGTCACGGACACTCCGCGAACTGTATGGATTATTGGGGATTAAAACGATTCGGACCAGCGTCTACCACCCACAAACAGATGGACTGGTCGAACGTTTTAATCGCACATTAAAAACCATGATCCGGAAATTCGTTCACGAAGACGCCAAAAATTGGGATAAATGGCTGGAACCCCTGTTATTTGCGGTCCGCGAGGTTCCCCAAGCCTCCACGGGGTTTTCCCCCTTCGAGCTTCTCTATGGTCGTCAGCCTCGCGGGGTTTTAGATGTCCTAAGAGAGGCTTGGGAGGACGGACCATCCGCGAGCAAAAATCAAATTCAATATGTCCTGGACCTGAGAACAAAACTCCATACACTGGGGCGGCTCTCAATGGAGAATTTGTTACAGGCCCAGGACAGGCAGAGCCGGCAATATAATAGGGGCGCCAGACTACGTAAATTTGCACCGGGAGAGAAGGTCCTTGTATTACTCCCAACGTCCAGTTCTAAGTTACTCGCCAAGTGGCAAGGACCATTTGAGGTCACACGACGAATAGGGGATCTCAATTATGAGGTAGTTCGATCGGATAGGAGCGGAGCACATCAGATTTATCACCTCAACCTCCTCAAAAAGTGGAGCGAGGCGAACACCGTGATGCTGGCGACGACAGTGAGCAGAGAGGATGATCTCGGGCCAGAGGTAAACACCAAGGTGCAATCCCTCGCTCTGGCTCCAGGGGGAGATCACCTCTCGTCCTCCCAGTTCACGGATGTGGTAAAATTACAAGCAGAATTTGCAGATGTGTTTTCGCCCCTACCCGGTCGCACAAATCTCATAGAGCACCACATTGAGACCGAACCGGGTGCGATAGTGCGCAGCCGACCATATAGACTACCTGAACACAAAAAAATGGTGGTTCAGAAGGAATTAGAGGCAATGCTGGACATGGGCGTAATAGAAGAGTCCAGCAGTGATTGGGCGAGCCCGATAGTCTTAGTACCTAAAACTGACGGCTCAGTTCGGTTCTGTGTGGACTATCGAAAGGTGAATGCTGTATCGAAGTTCGATGCATATCCAATGCCACGAATTGACGAATTACTAGACCGACTAGGCACGGCTCGTTTTTATTCGACATTGGATTTAACAAAGGGATATTGGCAGATCCCTCTATCTTCCTTATCCAAAGAAAAGACGGCTTTTACCACGCCGTTCGGTTTGCACCAATTTGTCACACTTCCGTTCGGGTTATTCGGGGCCCCGGCGACCTTTCAGCGTCTCATGGATCGCATACTCCGACCGCATGCTGCATATGCCGCAGCGTATTTGGATGATATCATCATTTATAGTAACGACTGGAACCGACATATGCAGCACCTGAGAGCGGTCCTGAGTTCGTTGAGAGGAGCGGGGCTAACGGCTAACCCGAAGAAGTGTGCAATTGGGCGGGTAGAGGTAAGGTATCTGGGTTTCCACTTGGGCCACGGGGAAGTGCGTCCCCAAATTAATAAGACAGCAGCAATTGCGACCGCCCCGAGACCCAAGACCAAAAAGGTTTTTATAAAATATTTTTGCTATAAGACCCCAAAAGCAGAAAGTGTGTTTCTACCTAAAGAAGAAGTGTGTTGATATGATGGAGAAGTGAAGTGTTTTTACCATCAGGCACCTTCAGCTGGACGTCTTCAGGCTGTTCAGTGTCTCTGGTGTGCTGAATGATCTCCAGCTCTTTAAAATAATCCACCATCACCTTCTCATCCAGAGATTCCTGTGAGTTACAGCGCTGATACGGACTCTTCCCCGCCGCCGGACCTCTGGACCTCTGGACATTATACTGACCCATCTTATGGCTGCACATGTGTGTGAACAAACACACAGAACACATCATCAATCAACACACCAAACTCTTAGTATTACTAATCAACAGATAATGGATTGTTCAATGATAACTCTTATTGCTTTTTTGGCTCATTTAAACATATATGGTAACATTCAGATTATTCATGCTTATAACCAGATATATTGCGCCCCCATTGACTTCCAAAGTAGGAAAAAATATTTTTCTGTCCTTTTGAACACAAAGATGGACACCAAATAGTTCTGGGGCAATTTTGACTAACGTTGTACTTTGTCCTACTGTGGGAGTCAATGGGGGCAAGATCTGTTTGGTTATAAGCATTCTTCCAAATATCTTCTCTGTGTTCATCAGAACAAAGACATTTATACACATTTGGAACAACTTGAAGGTGAGTAAATGATGACAGAATTTCCATTTTTGGTTGAAGTATCCCTTTAAGAACAAGCTGTTGTCGTGTTGCGTCGCGCCAGTTGCGTTCGGTGCAGACACAGTGTTGATAGTCAATATAATCAAAATGAAAGTGTCACAACAAGAATATCACATTTTTTAATTATTCTGGACTAGAGCAAAAGCACAATGACTGAGACATGAAGTGTCATGAAGTGATAATGATATTGAGATGTCAAATTGTTTGTCGTCATGGTCCCGTGGAATAAAAGCCTGCGAAACACAAAGAACTGACGTAAAACTGAGAGAGAGAGAGAGAGAGAGAGAGTAAAGTTTGGTCATGCTGCAAGGAGGACGTCTGTCATGGTTTAGTCATTAACCCAGCCAGTGTTTGTCACGTGACCGAGAAAACTCATAAAACCCTGACAGTGTTACAATAAAACCAGTGAAACACAAAACCTCCAACACAAACACACACACACACACACACATGAAGAGTCCAGCCACCAGCTCCCCAACAACACCAAGGCCGGCTGTTGCTATGACAACCGCTGGAATGCCGCTGCTTTGGCCGCCGCCAAATGATCTTTGTAACACAACTCAACACAACAACACATGTACATACATTCAATCAGCTCCAATCGTTTCAAGACAATGTGAAAGTGACTTACGGTCTGTGATATTATTGTGATATGTGTGAGAGGTCAACCTCATATTAGTCGATGAGAAGTGAACTTTACTTGAATGAGCTGAGATTAATGTGTAATGTGTGTTTTTACTCTTTAACACGTACGGTTTAACATTAATGTATTACGCAGACATGTTGACATAAAGCTCTTGATGTGCACATGAGCGTTTGAACACATGACTTTGCCAAAAACTATTTTGATTTCTCAATATAGTGACAAGGTCTTTCTTTCCTAATATCACAAAACATCGTCATTCAACGTAAAGCTGGTCTTCTTTTTTTAATATAATTTGAAAGGTTTTAAAGTCTTGTTTTATTGTTGTGATTATTTTAATTATTTTTATGTAAAGCACCTTGAATTACCATTTTGCATGAAATGTGCTGTATAAATAAACTTGCCTTGCCTTTTGAAGACTAAAAGTGTTTGTAAGAATGAAGTGATAAGCACAGGTGACATTATGGACGGTTGCTCATCACGGTGTTCAGTAAAATGATGTCCAGTATGTTGAGTCTATGAGATAAATGAAGTGAAAAGGAAATGAAGGTTCTGTCGTTCCTCAGCATGTTCAGTAAAGCCAGAGGAACACATCTACATTCATTCACTCTTTATAAACTCTTGCATATTATATTGATTTGAACAGTTTTAAATAACGTTTCTTCTTCTTCATCACACATTAATCTCAGCTTTAATCATGTTCTAGTCAACTTCTCAAGAAATGAAGTTTTATTAACTAAGTACTGGAGGAGCACGTGCAGATAACTAACCCGGCTGGCTTCCTTTAACCAATCTTACCAATCATCTTCTAGCCCGGCAGAAAACCCCTACAAATAGACAAGACGCCTCACCCTTATTCTCTTTACATTTTCGCAGCATCCCTCCTCCACCCCAACACCTCACATCAGCCGATTTTTACAGCAGCATAACAGGGGAACAAACCGAGTCTGGGCACACATCGGGCCGGGACTCTCTCCCCGGGACAGCACTCCATGCATTATATCCGTCCCCCATCACCAGTTATTATATGCGAGGCGAACTCGTGAACACTCAAACACGTGCTGCACAAGACCACGTGTGTGTTGTGTTAATGGAAAAGCAATGATAAGAGTGTTGATACTGTACAGTCAGTGGTGTGTATGATTCAGTCATGCGTCCGCCTCACAAATAGAAAGAATAAACCCCACACACAAAACACACACACATCACTCGCACACACACACACACACACACAAACACATCACACACACTTCACTCACACGCAAACACGCAAGCACACACACACACACACGGATAACCCTTCGCACACACAACACATCACTCACACACAAACAAACACACATCCCTCACATGCACACACTACATCACACACTACATCACACAACACACAGACACACAAATACAATAAGCCTAATCATCAGCGAAAATGTCATGCATTTTTTGGATTTTCCAAAATTATTGTTGTGTATTTATAAGCTTGTTTACACGTGTAAAGCTGAATGTTGGTCAGGACGGTGTCATGAGTCTCCATGAGTTGATGTGCATTCAGGTTTAAGTGTAGAACACACGCATTACTTCATGAGATTCACCAAATATCTGGATATAGAAAGTGCTTTTGTATGATTTTGAAGAACAGAATTTGTCGTCTGTTGAATCTAACAGGCCGGTCTGTTTACAAAGAGCAGATGTGAGAGCAAACAGTCCATCTCAGTGAGATTATACACACAACACAAACATGTCTTCTCATGTAGACAGAAGTTAGTAAACAGCTGAATGAGGAAGATCTCACACACATCATCATCGGATCTGAGAACACAAGAAACACCAGCATCTCATTCCACAGCCTAAACACACAATGACAACAATACAATACTTATTAGTCATTTAGCACACACTTTTATACTCAGAATGTATGTCTAGTGAGTGATGAACACACAAACACACACACAAGTAGATGCTGTGGTCCGACAGTTCACCCAAAAATGTAAATCCTGTCACCATTTACTCACAATCAGATTGTTACACACCTGTATAAATGTCTTTGTTGTGCTGAACACACAGGAAGAAATTGGGGTAAATGTCAGATCTCGTCTCCCGTTGAGTGCCATAGTAGAGAAAATAAATAATGGGGGGCGAATCTGACATTCTTCTAAATAACTTCCCGTGTGTTTAGTTTAACAAAGACATTTATAAATGTGTGTAACAATCTGAGTGTGAGTAAAGGATGACAGAATTTTCATTTTGGGGTGAACTGTTCCCTTAAGTTGATTTGACCTGAGACCCACGACCGTCTGTCTCTCTAACCATTAGACCACCACAGCACCCTACACTGCTGAGACTCAAACCCCAGATCTCATGTTGACTAGACACGTGCTTGAACCAAATATACAGATGCTAGCCATGGCCCAGCACCACGCTTTCAAGACATCAAGATTTCAAAACCACTTCCACTCATTTTCCATTATACCGTTCCTAAGTATGAACCGTTTCCTTCATAAAATCATTGTAAGTGTGTTATAACTGATTGTTTGACATTGTAGATGTTTAATCCAGTACAAAAACACAGAACTTTGCTGACACACTGTGCTCCTCATTTACTCATACATGCGCTGAATCAGCAGATGAATCAGATTTCATAAGAATTCCTTCCGTGTTTTTCCACATGGCACACGTCATGGTGCTCTAGATATCGACCCAACACAGCTGGAAAACAAGCTCTAATGGCAAACTCTTCCAAGTCATATAGCGGTGTGCCATCAGTTGACCTCATACACCAACAAGCACAACAAAAAAAAAACAATTGAACCTCTAGTTTTCAGTCAATGCTCTTACATTTCCCCAATCACGAACAAACAAACACAACAAAAACGACTTGTGGTTTCATAGTTTGATTGATTTAAACAATCATAAACAACTCATTTCACACATCATCAGAATCACATGTCTGCAAACAATTAACCGGTAACCATTTAAAACAGTAAACCCCATAACACAAAACAGAAGCCATCTCCAAGCAAGCTTTTATTAATAATGCATAATGAGACATTAATGAAGTACATTTAATAGAAATTTTACACATTACATTTTGGTAAAATTCAGGTGTTTGTTTGTTCACTGCATTTGTGTGATGAATGTTATATAAACTGTGGATATAACGCTGGATTTTGAGATGGTTTGAAACTGATATATGGAGCCGTCCCAGGTATGGGATTATTGTAATGACTAATGTTGCGAGCGCATTATTACAAGGCGAGAGCGCATTCTTGTAATAAGAGCGCGCGAATCTCTAACCTCACACGCCGATTTCCTTTGCTCATGCACAAAACTGGACGCGCGCTTTCAATTATACGCTGCTCTCTTATGAATTGTGTCTCCTCTCGCTCAGTAAGTGTGTGCGCACTTGGTACTCTTGCTCTCGAGATTTTCAGCTGTGTTTTCAGGGATTGTAAACTGTCAAAAGTAGTCAACCAATCAGGTATAGGCTTCCGCGGCGGGCCAATGAAAATGCGACCTCTTACATGGCATCTTGTTGGTTGAAAGTGACTCGACGTATTTAACGACGCAAGATGGATCCACCACGTTCTCAGGTAAAAGTTTTGATATATTTGATGCAACATTATTAATCAAATGTATATTAGAAATGAAGGGGGCGTTAGGATGCTTTGTAGGGCACATATAAACATCCTAGTCAGTTTCACTACCACGTCATTCAGACAAAACAGGCCAACACCCACCTCATGCATGTAATACACTAAAAATAGATTAGATTATTTTAGCATTTTATTTTAAAATATAGTAACCGATTTGGAACATTTGGAAATATCACATAATATAATAATCTCTGGAAAAAACTGTCCGTAGGGTGTGAGTGCGTGAGTGAATGAGTGCGTGCGTGTGCCCTGCGATGGGTTGGCACTCCATCCAGGGTGTATCCTGCCTTGATGCCCGATGACTCCTGAGATAGGCGCAGGCTCCCCGTGACCCGAGGTAGTTCGGATAAGCGGTAGAAAATGGAATGGAATAATATAATATTCTATATCTATTTGGTTATGCATTTAATGCATTAGCAGACAGACACTGTAATTGTTCGGCGCTCAGTGTTCCAGAAGTTAAGGGCATAAAACTGAACTTCTGTGTAATATGACAAACGCTCCATTCCTGTTCATTTGATTAATATGTTGCATCAAATATATCAAAATTGTTTCCTGAGAACATGGTGGATCCAGAGGCGTATTAAGACATCATGGTGACCCTGGGCAACAGCCCCGGATTATATTGGAATGAAAGAATGAAACTCAGCCATGTACAATATATTATTTTACAAGAATTACACTTTTGGAGAAAAGAACACAAAAAACAATACTCTTCATGAAGTATTTTTACTAATTAGGCCTACTGTAGTTAAAGGACAACTGCTTTCTGTTGTAATGTTACATTTCTTGTTTTTATTTAGTGAAGAATCACTATTCCCGCACATGGTGCCACGTCTATTTATCTATTTAATTATAATCAAATTAAATCTTAAAAAACAAGTGCTTATGTAGCCTACATTTATTAAATTTACATTTTGTTTTGATGGTTTATTTGGTGCCCCTAAATTCTTGGTGCCCCTGGGCACTCGCCCACTTGCCCATATGGTTAATCCACTGCTGCGTGGATCCATGGGTATGTCGAGTCACATTCAACCAATAAGATTCCATGTAAGAGGTCGCATTTTCATTGGCCCTCCGCGGAAGCCTATACCTGATTGGTTGACTACTTTTGACAGTTTCAATCCCTGAAAACACAGCTGGAACTCTCGAGAGCAAGAGTACCAATGGATGCGTGGACGCAAGGCACCCATTTTGAGTGCGCACACACTCACTGAGCGAGAGGAGACACAATTCATAAGAGAGCAGCGTATAATTGAAAGCGCGCGTCCAGTTTTGTGCATGAGCAAAGGAAATCGTATTACAAGAATGCGCTCTCACCTTGCAAGAATGCGCTCACAACATTAGTCATTAAAATAACGCCATATCACAGCGCTAAAAGATGCCGGACATGCAGTGAGTGAAACTGATGTCTGTGTTTTGTTGACAATTGGTGCGCATGTGCTTTGGTTCATTCTACCCCTCCCCCCCGCATGCGCCGGATGTTTTCGGAAACAATCGTACAGCTGTATCTATCTTTTATAAATGTGATCAAACTAAATACTCTTCGAAGATACGATGTATGCAATACTACTCTATAGGTACTCAAGATTAATATGAAATTGGCAGAAACCCTGTGTGTTATGCCCGCTTTAAAAATTTCATTCAGTTTTATGAAAATATTGAACGATTCATTTCACAAGAAGTCAACATGTCACCAGGAGACGATGAATGATGTGCTTTAGGAACTCTAAGACAGGTGGACCCCATTGACTCCCGTTATATGAAGCAAAGAGGGCTGCGGATTAACCTAAAATCTTCTTTATGGTTCTACTAAAAAAAAAATGTCACCTACATGTCGGATGACATCAGGGTGAGTAAATAAACAGCAAATTGTTGTTTTTGGGTGAACTGTCCCTTTAAAATTTACTGATATGTTTAAATTACAACATGCACTCTCAGACTGATCAGGATAAATTACTGTAATGAGAATTTCAGCATTTAGAAGCAATAAAAACATAAATAATCATTTCCATGTTAAAATTAGTGTTTATGCAAGATAGGGAACAAAGTATGTTCATTATGATCATTTTTTGTGAACCTGAATTATATGTTTTACGATCACAATCTTTACTGCCATGATGTTTCAGTGGTTTCGTGAGAACGACCCAGTTAAATATTCTGGACTGGTATCTGAAAGGTTGTGGTTTCAACTGGCACAAGAATCTGTGTATACTATCAACCGATGCCAACAGACAAATATAACACACAGAATATCAGATGTCAGATGAATATTAAACTAAAACATTCTGTCACAGCAGTGCTCGAACATTTGGTCTTTTCACTACATGATCCATTAAGAAGGTTTATTTTAGATCTAACACGATGTGTAAAAACGATTTAAGGTTCGAAAACCTGTATTTTCCCCATACCGTGCATTTTTTATCTCCTCTTTTCCCCACCTCTCTGAAAGGCGCTGTGATTGGTGGAATACTGCAAGCGTGTGAGGGAAATGTAACGCCCCTCACCATATTTGTAACCTTACTTTCATATACATTTGTGCGGTCTTAGTCACATCAGAACACCAACTGATGTAGATTTGTGGGGTTGTGGTAACACGAGGCGTTTCAGGCATTTTAAGTAGAATGCATCTTTTGTTCCCACACTTTCATTTATGCGATTTTACGTGTCTAATACATGCACGGACAACATATAACACACCAAAGACAAAAAAAACACGGATTCGCGCCATATGACCCCTTTAAACTTTCTGTAGTAAGTTTTCTAGAGTATTGACATCAATCCACTTTTAATTAATACTAAACAATACTTTAACATTCTAGAATATTACAACACTAAAGTAACTACTAAAGTATGCAAACGTATTTTGAAAATGAACCCTAGATATCATGGTTAACCTATGGATACCGTAATAAAAGCATAGACCCTTGTACTGGGCTGTGTCTTAAAGCAAATGAGTTGTGTTTGAAACCAAACGAGTTGTCTACACAGGCAGCATTTCTGTGCCCTACAGCCGACTATAAATACAGCCCCGAAAACGCGTAAACATGTTGCGAGCGAGCGCGAGAGGTGTTGAGACATAAATACTGCACTCGTCTCCCTCACTCACCTCTCGGTGTGTTCTCTACTGCAGCTGACGGCCGGTAACTCTTCATTGTTACTGATGAAGGCGGTTAACACGACGCCCTGATCGCTCTGCTGTCGATTCATGATCATCACCGCATTATTATGACAACGAATGTTCAACTGTAACTTCAGCTGGACTCTCCCTCAACGACACAGCTCAAGACACGCCCACTGGGGCAGCGCTACCAATCATACTGCGAGGAAGGGTCGGCTCGTGAATATCCATGAGTTGCTCGCTGAGCCACGCTGATTGGCTAGAGGCAGACGTTTTATTTAAGAAATAGTTTTCACTCCAAAATGAAAATTCTTCACTCAAGTCATCTCACATTTATGAGACATTCTTTATTCAGCTGAAAACTAGCGAATATTTTTTTAAACAGCGTCATGTTGTTTATTTTCTTATGGCAGTTAAAATGCTGAAGCTTGACTGTGTGAAAAAGAGAATTATTATATTTCCGTAAACTGTATGAATAGGTAAATTAGGAATGTTACCAAGCAACCGATACCGGACATTATTTATATTTTTGATGAAATGCTTCTTGTCTGTTATACTAGGCGAGCCTCTCTTTTGATGTGACGTTTTTTTTTCTTCAGTTTTGTAAAGTGACTTTAGAAGCTTCAGACTGTTCAACTGAAAACCAGACTTGAGTGAAACCCACAGAGATCATCAGACTGAATGTGTCTACAGTATCACAGCTGCTTACTGATGTGTGTTAATTTAATGATGTTTGTCTCACTGCTTCATATCTGATTCATTGGGCCGATGTTAAAAACATAAGTTACTTTACAAACGAGCAACAATGTGTAATAAACTATTTCAATACACAATTACATCATGTGTGTGACAACAGAAGTTCAGAGAGAAGAAACTCGCGCTTGAGCTCATGACATGCACATAATACATTAAAATCAAAGAGTAGAAAATACTAGTTGAATTTATATTATGTCAGTACATGCTTCACAACATTGACACATTAATAGAGATATAAGAAAGTATATTTACAGAAAAAAATCTTCTATAAACACATTTAACTTAACAAAGAACAAAGTAATTCCTCAATGTCCAGTAGCACAGTCTCTCTCTCTCTAATAATCACATTATTCTTCAATAGCAATCTCCACATGCCCAGGTGGTTTATTGCACAGCCATCTTCTGAAGTTTATTTATATATTGTTTCTGTTATCTTGTTATAATCTGTTATTTTTCATTCCTACATTTAAAGGTTTAGATAGTAACTTGACTACAAAAGATTACAAAAAATAACTGTGATTTTATTGTAGTAATTAAAGTTTTTTTGTTTGCCATATTGATCACCATTTGTAAAATCATGACTAGATTGTGTTATTGGTTGTTTTATCAAATCAGGGGACTCTGATTCTGACACGGCTATCTTCAGCGTTTATTAAACCTCTTTCTTTAATCATTCTGAGAGCTGTGATGAGCTTAAACATTTTAGTTTAATTCTCAAAATAACTAAACCTTCCATATGACCCCACAAATGATCTAAATCAACATCAATGAAGGAGTCAAGTGATGTAGAGTGTAGGAGCCATTCATCAGCTTTTATTTCATTATAATCAATGTAGTTATTAATTCATTAATTCATTTTGTTAAATACATAATCCCTTTCCTGTGGGTTTGTGCCCTCTGTAGGCGTGATGGGAAACTGTGATGTTGTGTCACTCCAGACCGGAAGGGGCGCTACTCTTCACTCTGTGCGCGTGCACCTGCCGCAGACTACATGAGATGAGCCCTTTGTGTTCTTAGGTTATTTTTTATTTCTGTAAACTTAATTATTGTTTTTCATCATTTCAAAAAATCTTTTGATTTGAAGACATGTGTCTGAATAGCACGTGGACAAAAATTGTGCAAACATATTCGTTTCTTTCATTCTACACAAAGACTGTCGATGATCACATAAAAATAAAGTTTTTGTTATTTTCTCTTTCACAACACAATACCAAAAGTTACATTAGTTTTATTCTATAGTTTTGAATACAATTATTCTCAAATGTGGAAAAACATCACTGAAGAAATAAGTAAGTTACTCTTTGAATGGTAAACATATAAGGATGTTGAGGAAAACATAATTATTTGATCATTTGTTCACTCTCACTCAATATTAACACTCTGTTTGTGTTGTGCTTTTTAACTAATTATCGGTTGATTTTATGTATAAATGTAAGATAACAACCTATTTTGTGTTAAATGTAACACAAAATATCCCAGAAAAAACACAAGGATGTGTTCAGTTGAGGACAACATATTTGTTTTAGTGTGTTCTTACAATAACTTTGTTAACAGAGCAGATGCAGTTTAACACTGTAGGACTGCTAAACTTTGTCTTCTCTTATAATAAGTTTCTGATTACAAATATTGTTTATACAGTAAAGTGAATATCAGTTTAAAATATGTCAAGATGTTCTGTTTGAAAACAAGCTCCACATGAACATATTGTAACACATTATATCACAACGAAAATACTGACATATAGCCAAACAGATGAACACAAGCTTTAAACAAGTTATTTCAGTTTAACAAGACAAAAAACATATATATATATACTGTATGTATATAAAACTGTAAGAGAAAATGACATAACATTCTGTTCAGACGTTCAAACTATAACAAAGTCCTTCTGTCGTGTTCATTCACTGAGTGAAATGGATACAGGCCATGTGAAGAATAGAGTGAAATGTTATCTGTTTATGTGACAGAGATGTCACGGTCTGACTTCTGGGGACAGTCCATATGCGTAATGTTTTTTATACTGTTCAAACTGTAAATCATATTCCCTACCCCTAAACCTAACAATTACACAAAACTTTCTGCTCTTTCAGATTTTCAGAGGTTAATTCCGTCTGATTTATAAGCTTGTTTCCTCATGGGGACCAAAAATGTCCCCATATCATAGGGTTTACCAGGTGCACAAACAAACACAATAAAGTGTATAAACAACAGCTATAAAAAACGTAATTTAAATAATTCATTAACTTTTCTTTTCTGTGAACACTGAACATAGTATGATGCTTCTCACCCACAACACTATTCAGACAAAACAGTAATTTAAAAAAATCTAAAATAGAAACCAAGACTACAGAGTATAGTGTAAATGAATACAAACAGTACATCCGTGTTAAATTGCACCTGCACGGGTCGCTCTGATAGACACCTGTGTGAACTAGAAATCCAGAATGAGTTGAGAAAGTGAATCTTCTGGATCGCTTCAGTAGCTTCATGCAGAAGAGTAAAGTCCCGCTCACTTACCAGAGCTGCAGGTAACACGCCAGTTTGGTTACCATGACGTCAGGGGTCCCGGCCCCGCGGCAGAGTTCACTCCAGACGCTCCTGCCGTAAAGCTTGCGTTCAACACTGACCTGCTCCCTTCTCTCTGCTCTTATACATCATCGCATTAAATCATTCATGAACTTTTGACACCACGATAGAATCCTAAGACCCACGCGAGGACAGAAACTCTGCAGACGTCTCATCCACCGGATGTCATTTCGAGAACTCCTGATCTAAAGATAAATGAGCATCTCTGCATGTGAAAAACTATAAGGACTTTACGTGATATGTCCTAAAGAAACTGTAATACTACATACATCTAATCCATACGCATTACACAACCACAACTGTCCAAGATCAATAACATCAACTATAAGTGCTGTCCACTGGAATTATATCCATGACACTGGAATAATACTGTGTCAAGACAAGCTGATGAAAGGATACAACTTGTTTCTGGTGCAATAATATTGTATTTTAAATTGATTAAAAACACACACTTGATGTAAATGTGAATTATTTGCATGGGATCATCATGTGGACTTTGTCAGTATTTGAACAGGATGATGGGAAGTTGATGTTTACATGAGATAGAAGTCCAAAACAACTGTGTGATTGTACTGTATGTAGGCAAATTTTAACCGTAATTAAACAAATGTCAAAAGTTGTTTTGCTGGATGTGTTTTATTAGCATAGAGAGTCATAATGCAAAATATTCGGTTGGAATAACAAAACTAGTAACAAGTAACCTTGTGAACGAGAGAGAGAGACTGAGTTGCAATTTGGAGAATAAGTTGCAACTGGTGGTCGCCAACTTTTGCTCTGTACGCCTGCAAGTAATAATCACAGTGAAATATTTGTTAACCCAAACCCTAAATCGAATGAAATACATGATCAAAAATATACTAATAGATAAAGTTTGTCTTCAGCAAGTTTGTTTTCCGTCAAAAGAACAACTCAATGTGAACACGGTAGAGCAACAATACGAGTATCACGTGTGTTCTGGCAAAACTGCTCCAGAAATCTGTCGACCAATCAAAACGCAGTGGAAAGTGACTGGATCCAGTGTTGACCAATCACAATGCAATGGGAGGAGACTTGATCTGGATCCAACATTTCCACCTGGATGTTACGTTCTGCAATGAGGAGCTACTCAGAAATCCTGAAGATCTGCAGGATGAACAAAATCATTTCTGAAGAGTCTGTACGCTAAGAGCTGTCCTCCAAAAATCATCATGAGTAAACCAGAGCCTGAGAGAGAGATGATGAACAACATCAGTGCTGGAAACACACTTAAACCTGAATGCACATCAACTCATGGAGACTCATGACACCGTCCTGACCAACATTCAGCTTTACACGAGTAAACAAGCTTAGAAATACACAACAATATTTTTGGAAAATCTAAAAAATGCATAAAGTGTGTTTCTGTGTGTGATTGTTGTGTGTGTTGTGTGTGTGTGTGTGTCTGTGTCTCTGTTTGTGTGTATGTTGTCTGTGTTTGTGTGTGTCTTGTATGTGTGTGTGGGTGTGTGTGTTATGCTGTATTGTGTGCAGGAATAGTGTGATCAGTGATCAGTAGAGGCACTCTTTCATTCATTCATTCATTCATTCATTCATTCATTCATCATCATGTACACACATCAGTTAACAGCAATGAGACACAGAGATCAGGGGTTAAAGTCTTTACAACACAATTTTTGCTCATTGGCTGAACTTCTGTAGTTTGTTGTTGTTGACAGACAAACTTAAATGAGGTTGTCGTCGACCAGCTTACGTCACTAAATAGTTTGTTTTGCTGGTGTGAATGCAAAGCCTAAGGGAAAACTTACTTCACACACGACAGCCCTCTTTACTCTTTCTGTGACTTTGTTCCTGAACTTATCCGGTCAGAAAGAGCCTAATGTTTAAATGCTTCCATAAGAACTTTTCTGTTTATCTGTTTAACAGTTATTTGTAGTGAAAAAGGTTCTTCAGAAAGGTTCTTCAAAATGTACAAAACATTTTTTCAGAGTGCTGCAATACAAGAACGAGTTATTTTTATATAGTTTAAAGAACCCCTTTCAGAGAACATTTTGAGAAGTCTTCGGATGTAATTCACCTTTAAAATGAAAATTCTGTCATTATTTAAGAGCCCTCTTGTGATGTTAAACCTGTTTGAGTCCTGCAGAACACAAAAGAAGATATTTTGAAGAAGATTGGTAACAGAAAAGCGTTGGTCTACAGTGCCTTGCATTGCTGTTGTGTCTATACATTAGAAGTCAATGGGGACCAATGGTTTTTTGCTACCAACATTTCTCCAAATATCTACTTTTGTACTTTTCAGACAGGTTTAAAATTCACTCACACTTACTCACAACAGGGCAATTCAATATTTAAATTTTCATTTTCATGTTGGGGTGAACTATTTCTGTAAAGGTTTTCTATGGAACCATTCAGCCAAATATTTTATTTTATGGCATTGTAAACGTATGAATGTGTAGGTTAAAATAAAGACAAACTGTTAAAGTAACAGTTCAAATATTATTCATATAGATTTTTTTGTGAGTTGATAGGTGAAGTGCTCATAGCTGTGGAACAATCAGAATCGAGGACTAAAGCTAACCGTTTTAAAAATGACATTATGCAAACATACATTTTAAAATAAATAAAAATGGCCAATGATCTTATTTTTAGTTAAAACTTCACACTAAAATAATTATTAGCGAAGAGATCTTACCAAGAGCAATCCACCAATGTTCAGCGGATGGAAAGTCAGCCATAACTGAAAGCAAAATCATAAGAAAAACCACAACGTTCAAAACTCCTGCGTTCAGCAGACATGAAATACAATTAAATGACACAAACAAAGAGGTAAATAGAATAAAAATAACAACATCATACAAATGATAAAGAGGATGATTTTCTTTTACATCCACTTGTTTAAGTGCATAAAAATGTTTACTGTCACAGTTTCTTTGTCCTCATTCATTCTAACCTCACAGCAACAGTAAAACCACAGGAAGGCTACTGATATTATAATGTGAGTTTATTATGTCCTGTGTGTGAGTGAAAATGATCTTACACATATGGCGCCTTAAATATCTGTACTTTGAGTATTTATACGACTGCAGGAGCACATATGAGGAGAGGGAATTTGATGACAAATGTAGCACAGAGTTAGAATTATGCTTCACGGCCACTTTATTAGGTACACTTTATTTCACCCTCTGAACTGCAGGAATTCTCTCTGTTGGTCCTCCTGGTGTTGTGAAGTGAGAGATGTTCTTTTGTCACTGTTTGTATATTGTTTTGCACTGTTTGGCCATGGGGGGGTGGCTGACATCAGCTTTAGAATTTAGAAGTTTTTGGATTGATTAATATTACTATGAAATGTAACATTCTGCATAATTCATATATTATAACATTTTGAAATGTTATAGTCTGTATAATATTTGGCCTGTGTTTCTCTCTCCTTTATCTTCAATGTGTGCTTCTCTGTGATTACCATGCTGTGTGTGTGCTTGTGTGTGTGTGTGTGTGTGTGTGTGTGACTTGTGTTCACTCTTTTGTTTTTACTTGTATAACTTAAATGTTTTACTTATAGTCAATATGTCTCATGTACAGTTGCTTTGTAACAATGAAAATGGTAAAAAGCGCTATATAAATAAAGTTGTGTTGAGTGTCAACTTTATTGTCACCTTTAGATAAAGTAAATGCAATGTATCATGAACTAATCAGATTTGAGGGTTTACATGTGATGTGATGTGTGTCTGTGCACATGTTATAACTCATCAAACACACAGGCTTCAGGTTAAAGTGATTTATTCTGAATTATCTGTGTACAGCAGCTGTGTTTGACATGTTACATGTGATCTCACCGGCTACGGTCAGTCCGATGTGTAGAAGAGTGACAGTGATGGCGTAATCCCACACCCAATCCTCCACAATCCAGGCAAATATCAGACCACCAACAGTGTATGTCACTTCTGTCGAGATCACACTCACTAACAACCACAAACACACACACAAAACCAAACCAGTTGACTGTCCAACATCTCTGTAAACTCTTGACACCCACTCATATCATGTCCACACAATAATAATATTTCTCCCTTTAATAATACACTTAGTCTGTTTTTATTGTACAAAAGAGGTGTTAGTTTAATCAGTTGTGCATTATGTGTATGACCTGCAAACCTCAACAAAAACATTGATTTGTATTATGCCACATTAGGTCACAATCCATACAGCATATCGTGTAACTTTTATATACACTTTCAGTTTACCTAAATATTTGGGGCTTTGCCATGATGGTTGAGTTGTGTAGTCAAATGGTGCTAACAAACTGTCGACCTCGTCCACCCTGAAAACAAACAATCATCTTAAAACACTGTAGAAAGATGTAAGATTATTATCATTGCACATGTAGTGAATTGTAAAGAAACAAAATATTACAAACGTATAAATAGACAATTGGTCAGATCTGTTCAGCTGAGTCAGTAAAGCAGCTGAGATATAACGCTTAAGAAATCAAAAGTGTGATCTTGCTGATTAAACATTTGGATTTCTAGAGAACAGTACTTAAGTGACTGTCATTGAACATCGGTTTCTATTTCTCAACTAATTCTGATCTCAGTTTACATCTCGTACATCCCTCAATACAATCTCCCTACGATCATACACTGAAATTCATTTGATTTAATATGAACTGTATTTATTTGCTCCTGCTAACGGTCCAAAATGTGTTCAAACTTTCAGCATTTTCTCCACAATTCTGTCCTGAATTACTCAACCCAGGTTGTTCCGAACCTGTATAAATTATTTTGTTCTGTTGAACACAGAGAAAGATATGTCAGCAACTGTGATTTCTGGGACATCATTGACTACCATGATAGAAAAAATCTTCAAAATATCGCATTTTGTGTTCAGCAGAACATCAAGAAAAAGATACAATCATTTTCCTACTATGGTAGTCAATGATGTCCCAAAAATATCCGTTAATAACTGTCAGGGTCCAGGACTTGTTCCGGTCTCCAGCCACTGGATGTCACTGTCTCCTCGTGTGGTGTTTCCCTAGTGTTATTGTTTTCACCTGTTCCCCATTTGTCCCCTGTGTATTTAAGTTGGTCCCTGTTCCCTGTCTCGTTGCTCAGTCTTTAATGTTTTGTGTGTGTGGTGTGTCTTTGTGTGCTTCAACTGCTGTTGTTTTGTTTGGAGTTCTATGAGAACCTTACTATTTATTTTTGGATCTACCTCTTCGGAGTTGTTTAAATTTCCTCTTTTCTTCCGTTTCTGGTCTATCATGTGGATTACCAGCATTTTTTAGTTAAGATTTTTTAAGGGAACTTTATTTTTCGCTTGGCCTCTACGGAGTTGTTTTTGTTACCCCTTTTTCCTGAGCCTCGTGGATTACCTTGTTTTCTGGGACATTATTAAAAGGATCTTCTTAATTTTATTCAAGCCTCAGTGTGTGCGTCTGACTTTGGGTTTAACATTCCTCAGTGGCACCGTTGTTAAAGTGTTCACACACAACACCGGAGACCCGAGTTCTAGTTCCGGCCCTAACAGAAAGAATGAGCCCCGAGTCAATATCATCACTTCAAGATGGTCTTTAGTAAGAGAAAGGTCAATACCCTACCACCCCACCGTCCTTATGATTGTGCCATTGAGCTTCTTCCAGGATGGTTAGATGGTCGCATCTTTCACTGTCTTCTCCTGAAAGGGAGGCCATGAACTCTTACATAGAGGAGGGCCTGGCTACTGGTATCATCCGCCCTTCCACTTCACCAGCCGGGGCTGGATTCTTTTCGTGGGAAAGAAGGACGGTGGGTTGCGTCCCTGCATTGATTTACCGGGGACTCAACAGGATTACCATTCGTAATCAATACCCTCTGCCCCTCATGACCACAGCTTTCGAGCTTCTGCAGGGAGCTTCCATTTTTACTAAACTGGATCTACGCAACGCTTATCATCTTGTGCGGATCAAACAGGGTGAAGAATGGAAGACTGCATTCAACACGCCTACGGGGCATTACGAATACAGAGTGATGGGGTTCGGGCTTACTAATGCTCCTGCTGTGTTTCAGGCCCTTATCAATGACGTTTTAAGAGAGATGCTTAATCTGTCCCTCTTCGTCTACCTGGACGACATTCAGATTTTTTCGAGCTCTCCAGAGGAGCACATTGTTCATGTGCGTAGAGTTCTCAGCCGTCTATTAGAGCATCATCTCTTTGTCAAGCCGGAGAAATGTGAGTTTCACACCACTCAAGTCCAGTTCTTGGGGTACATTGTCAAGCTGGCCCACATTCAGATGGATCCTTGGAAGGTTGGGGCTGTTAAGGATTGGCCCACTCCCACAGCAGTTAAGGAGACTAAGAGGTTCCTGGGCTTCGCAAACTTTTATCGTCGGTTTATCCGTAACTTCAGCTCCGTTGTGGCTCCTTTGACTGCCCTTACCAAGGGAGGAAATGTTAGATTCCGATGGAGTCCTGAGGCCGAGGGGGCCTTCAAGGAGCTTAATTACCGGTTCACCTCAGCACCCATCCTCACCCTCCCTGATCCTGACAAGTTGTGGAGGTGGACGCCTCTGACGTAGGCGTAGGAGCCATACTCTCCCAGAAAGGCAAGGACAACAATCTTCACCCTCGTGCATACTTCTCTCGTCGTCTCTTTCCGGCAGAGAGGAACTATCATGTAGGAGACAGGGAGCTGTTGGCCGTTAAGTTGGCGCTGGAGGAGTGGAGGCCCTGGCTCGAGGGTGCTAAGCACCCGTTCCAAGTTCACACCGACCATAAGAACCTGGAATATATTCAGCAGGCCAAGCGTCTTAACTCCTGACAGGCACACTGGTCAATGTTTTTTAACTGCTTCCAGTTTACTCTGTCCTATCGTCCAGGTTCCAAGAACCCGGATGCTCTGTCCAGAGTGTATGCTAGCACCCACTAAGAGGGACCAGTGACACCCATAATTCCTTTCTCCAAGATTGTGGCCCCGTTACGGTGGGAGATCGAGGGGTAGGTCCGGCAGTCCCAGAGCCAAGAACCAGACCCAGGAGGAGGTCCGGCCAATCGCCTGTTTGTACCAAAAAGAGCTCAGGCTCAGGTTCTCCAGTGGGGCCACTCCTCTCGCCTGACCTGTCATCTGGGAACTTATCGCACTATCGAGTTCCTCCAGAGGAGGTTTTGGTGGCCTACCATCAAGCAAGACGCGAAGGATTTTGTCAGCGCTTGTGCTCCCTGTAATCAGGGGAAGGTTACCCACCAGGCACCGCATGGCTTGCTACACCCTCTACCCATCCCCAAGAGGCCCTGGTCCCACCTCTCTATGGACTTCGTTACCGGTCTTCCTCTGTCCCAAGGCAACACAACTATTATGGTGATTGTGGATAGGTTCTTCAAAGCTACGAGGTTCATTCCTTTACCCAAGTTGCCCTCTGCCCGAGAGACCGCAGAGTTGATCAGCACACACGCCTTCCGAATATTTGGTATCCCACTGGATATCATTTCGGACCGAGGTCCTCAGTTCTCCTCCCGCTTCTGGCGGGCATTCTGCCAACTATTTGTAGTTGCTGTAAGCCTTTCATCAGGCTTCCACCCGGAGTCCAGCGGTCAGACGGAGAGGATTACTCAGGATCTAGAGACTATGTTGAGGTGTATGACAACTAAGAATCCTCCTTCCTGGGCTCAATACATGTGGGCTGAATATGCCCATAACACCTTGCGGAACCCTGCAACAGGCGTCTCTCCTTTCGAGTGCCAATTCGGCTACCCTCCCGCACTGTTCCCTGACCAAGAGGCTGATGTTGGGGTTCCCTCTGCCCAGAGGTTTGTTCGACGCTGTCGCCAGACGTGCGTCAGGGGATTTACTCAAGGCAGTCAAGCAATACCAGAGGCAAGCAAACCGCAGGCGCCGTCTTGCCCC